>NC_079374.1:6930211-7230211 GCF_021018895.1 Seriola aureovittata | reverse complement strand
CCATCTCTCACACTGTCTCTGACATCGGCAAGAGATTTTATCACTCGAGTGAATAAAGATGATGGAATGGTGAAGCTCCATCGTTTAACTATGGACTGCAAGTACAGCAGGCATCTGATACTAACAGGCACATAAGCTCATATACTGTACGTACACATGCACGCACACAGCTGATGGCTTTAACATCTGAAGTCCAACTTTGGTTTTTTACAGTCTTGGCCTGGCTGGCAGGATTCCTGAAATAGATATCACAGAGCACAGAAGTGGGTGAGACTACAAAGTCAAAGGCAATTTTTCAGCTTCTCTGTTTTGCTTCAGTTATTGAATCAGATTTTATTACTGGTGCCTATGAATGTTACCACGGCCATAAGATGCTGAGACACAGTTGTAAATATTTCCTTTGAAACCCAGAGTGTCGTTTTGTGAGTGATCACGTTTTTGCTTGGCAGTGATTCTCCCTCGTCTTTCCTCTGATCTCTGACTGCTACTTGTTGACCTGTAAATCTATTATTGGGATGTATTTGTAGTAAAAGTGGGGAATGTAAGACCCATACATCAACAACACGCTGACTGGCTCAGTTTGTCTGTTTCCATCCGCCTCACAGAGTGACACTAAGTGGTGTCACTCACCAGCGCCCTGTCCATTTAACAATGTCACAGCATAGGCCACAGCATCACACTTTAGTTATTTAATACAGCCGCTGTGGTGACACCATGTCACCTCTTTATGTCTTTCACATTGTGGCAAGCGATGACCACACCCTGAGCACCCTGTCTACTCAATGTTATCTCCTCCTGTTTCCTGCTCTGACAGGATCACACCCTGCAGGCAGCAGCAGCTGTCACCTGCCCGAAGGTTCTGTTAGCTCGCTCACAGATAGATCACTCAGATTGTACTGGAGCAGTGTGTTTATGTATGGAGTGTGTCGTGGCTGCTCAATCCAGTGTTCATAATAGCGTTTTTTAGCCTGCACGGCTAATAGCTGGATGTCGTCGTATTAGTCTACTGCTCTGCCACATGACGAAACGCAGAAGTTTAGCTCATCACAAAAATGAAATCAAAGTCCATCATGTCCCAAGTTGCTGGTTCAAGTTTGTAGCTGCCGTTTCTTCAAGTCAATGCAGATCTGCAGAAACATATTTTTATGGATGAAAAAATGCTGCTAATTTACATCCACGTTGAATGGCGAACCTTTATACTGTTTTAATGTACAGTATATTGTTCCTGTGCTCTCAGGGCAGAATTTTTTGGCGAGTGGAGTATATTTTATACAAAAGTTACCATTTGCAATTGTGTATCCCTTTTCTGCTGCTATTTTTGTTATATTTAAATATCTAACTGTACATATTATTATTATCTATTATTTATCTTTTTTTCAGTATTTTATATTGACATTTTTGCAGTTTTTCTTTTCTTTGTACTTTCCACTTTGCTTCTGTAACACTGCATATTTTCCCACCGTGGGACTAATAAAGGAATATTTTATCTCTTATCTTATAACTTTCTACATCCAAGTGAATGTGCAATTCTAATTTTTGATTTTGATCTTATCATTGTTATTTGGATCCTTCTGTAGAGAGCAGAGATGAAAATTACAATTGTTTTTTTGTTCTTATTAAATAAACAAATAGAGAAAGAAGGAAAAAATAAGGAAAACAAAATGCATGGTTTTCATTCATGCACATTTGCATAGTTATATGTGTTTTTTTTGTATTTGTATGGAGTACAACATTTACATGTTTTTTATTTTCCATTTCACCCCTACCGCCAGACAGGAAATGGATCAACTTTTCATCTCCAAGAGGTCAGCAAAGCATGTTTGGAGAGATTTGCATATTGGTTCCCTTGTTCTGCGCCCAACAGTTACTAATAACACCCTGCTCTGCGTAGACCTTCAGAGACGTTTACGTGCATCTTCAGAGAGCCTTAATTCTAGTCGTGTATGATGATTTGGGCCTGGTGCATCTGTTTGATAGATAACACACATGTCTCCGGTTGCAGAATGTGTCTTAAACAAAGTGCAAAGGCCCACTTAATCTATTCCTCTGTATCCACTGGCTCAGCAGGCGTGATAAAAGCTTCACAATAGACTCACAATAGAGCCACTGTATCGTCTGCCAGCACAGAGACACACAGCACAGCTGCACTCACTGCTCTGTATGGAACAGTCTTAACAGGGCTGACTCATACAAAATACACTCTGTCCTCCCACAAAAACACACATGTAAGCATATACACTTACTTTGTCTTTCTTACACACACACACGTGCAGACCTCATTCGACCAGCTGCAGCATTTAGCACTGAGCAAACACTTATTTCACCTGGACAGAAACATGAAAAGTATTGATCGCATTAACATCTAGGTGTGAAGATAAACATGCTTAAAACACGCACATATTCTTGAGCAAACATCAGAATCTGACTAAGCAACTCGCACAAAAACACACACAAATTTTATTCATGTAAGTGGCTGTGCATGCATACACACACACACACACTCACACATACACCATGCAACATTGATTACCCCTGCTGCATTACAGCCAGACATTAAGCCCCGAGCTCCACGGCATCCAGAGGCGACACCTTAGCCCGGGATTTAATTTTGTGTGGCGGCGGGTGTTAGAAAAACACATGATGTAGCCAGTTGTTTTGGAGGGCAAATGGAGCAGCCATCATAAAGGCCGGTTTTATTAGCTGTTGCTTGATTTGTTCCTGCAGCCTGCGGAGAGAGCTGCTAAATCAATGCGTCCAGCTGTTCTCCGAGCTCGCCGGGGCTCTCTGGGCGCGCAGCAGGTGTATGGCCCGCTAGGCCCAGTCACACACACCCGCTCACATAACAAATAATAACGGCCTCCACACACGGCCCATCCATCACTGTTATGGCCCGGCCCGGGAGACTGCTGCTCACACACTCATGCACACCAAGGGACTGCAAGTGTGTGTGTGTGTGTGTGTGTCTGTGTGTGTGTGTAACAAAGAGCACATGCACACTCACGCTGACAGGCATTCCTACACTTATACTAGGTATACATTATGTGCACACACACGTTGGTATCTCTATACTTGTGAGAACCCTCTATACTTGCGAAGCTCATTATGGATTTCCTACCTCAACTTTCACCACAACATGCCTAACCTCAGTGCTTACCCTAAACTTACTTAACCTAATTCTTCTTCACCGAAACGTCCCCACAGGTCTAAAGCTCAAACTGGTCGTCTCAGTTCGTACAGTAACAGAGCAAAGAGCACACACACATACAAACTTGTACATCTATCTTTCTGAGGACAATATTTGACATAATGCATTCTCTAGCCCCTTAACCATGACAACTTGACCATGCCTAACCCTTAACCGGACACTAACCCTAACCTACAGAGGCATCTAAGACCAAAGTGGTCTCAGACTTCTGGACCCCACTGTAATTCTAACCTCAGCCAAGTAAAACAAAGTAAACTAAAGTTGTGTCAGAAACTGAGGACCAGCCAAAATGTCCTCACTTTCACAAAATGTCCTCAAACCCAAACTGGTCCTCACAACTACAGAAGTACAAGTACACACACAAACACACACACCTCTTTCTATACTTGTGAGGACTGTCACTGGTAAGAGCAATGACGGTCCTCATGTCAACCTAACCTTAACCTTAAAACCAAGTCTTAACCTTCAAAACTGTTCCAGCCATGCAGAAATGTCCTCACTATGATGGTTTCAAACTGAGCCATCATTGTGAGTTTGTGCTCACACCAACACACACACACACACACACACACACACACACACACACACACACACACACAAACTTATGCATAGAAATACTACTCGCACAATTTTGGAGACACAAATAATAATCAGCACACCGGCACTTATGAAGTTCTCAACTACGTGCACTTGCACACGCAGCACACAAACTGAGGTCCACGTGTGTGTATGTGACTGACACAAAAACACACAGTGAGACATTCACGCTGGGATAAACTGACAGACACACAACTTTATATACACACCAGTGTAACTCATAGAGAGACAGAGTATTGTGACATGCAGGACACAGGAGTTACCAACACACACACACACACACACACACACACACACACACACACACACACACACACACACACACACAGGGGGACGATCAATCATAGTTATGGCTCAGCTCCACTCAGAACCTTTTTTTTTTTTTAAAGCGACTCCAGCTCAAGTCAATGAAGAAAAATGTTCCATGTGTTTCTGTCACCAAACTGTCCTGTGCTGCTGCTGTCGCTGCATTTTACACAGTATGTTGAGTTTAAAGGGTTGTTTCACTCAAGTGGGAAAAAATATGTTTTCTCACTTACTTCTACTGGAATCATAGAGACTACTTCTTTGGTCAAAATACTTTCAGTGTTGACGGTGGATTCTCTAAAGTAAAGCAGGAAACACACATTGCTGCTAATTTTTTCAAATGTCACATTGCATTATATTTACATTACAATGTGTGGGCATCACAAATTAAATTCCATTCACCTTCATTGTATTCAGGTGGTGATAGAAATGTCGGAAACCTGTGCAAATATAATAAAAAAATATATCTGCATTGTTAGGTACGTAAGTAAGAGAGCCTCATTTAAAAGCAGTTTGCAAATACAACAGCTGGATTGCGGTGAAGCCGAAAATCCATCAGTCTTTCAAACAGCGAGGGTCCACATCTGGTGTAACTCAAAACTGGAGGGGGGAGGAGGAGAGGTGATTCAGCAGGTGATGGCAGCAGACTTCACTAAAGAGTGAAACCAAGAGGAGAGGAGAGGCAGGAGGAGAGGCGGGAAAGGAAAGGACAGGAAAGGAAAGGAAAGGAAAGGAAAGGAAAGGAAAGGAAAGGAAAGACAGGGAGCAAAAAAGAGAGGAGGTGGTAGAGGTGCAGAAAAAAGGAAAGGAAAGGAGGAAAGATGAGAGGTGAGGAGAGCAGAGGAGATGAAAGGAAATGAGAGAAGAGAAAAGTAAAGAAAAGAAAAGAAAAACAGGAGAGTAGAGGAGAGAAAGATGGAGAAGAATGAGGAGACATGAATGGGTCAGGAAAGGGAAAAGCTGAAACTGAAAAATGAGGAGGGAAGAGGAGGAGGAAAGGAGACGAGAAGAGGAGGTACAGCAGGAGACAAAGTGATTTTCATTTTTAGACATCGCTCTTTATCAAACTCTAGACACACTGAGCCTCGTTCCCCACCAAGCATTAGCTCTCCAGGGTAAATGGCAGTCAACACTGCGTCAAATCCAATGACATTTTATAAGTATTTTATGTACAATAATGTGTGTGTGTGTGTGTGTGTGTGTGTGTGTGTGTGTGTGTGTGTGTGAGAGAGAGAGAGAGAGACCTAGCTGCAGAAAAGCAACTGCTCACAGGGAAGCAGGGCATATCTGCTTCAGCTCTTAACAGCTGGTCCCTGCAGTTGCCCTTTTCCACACATGAAAGGGCAACAGTCACAGTGTGTGTACATGTATGCATGCATGCGTGTGTGTGTTTTTGGTGTGTGTGTGTGTGTGTGTGTGTGTGTGTGTATATAAGACATGAAAGAGAAAGGCAGCAACAGGCTTCACTAAGAAATATTCAGTGCCTCGTAAATCAGTGCTACACTGATGCATGACTTTAACAGAACAATTTGTGTGTGAGTGTGTGTTGAGAGTGAGTGTGTGGGAAAGTGTGATACGTACATGCCTACTTCTACGCTGCTGTTGTTGATTACATTTATGTGCATCAGCTCATACACGCGCGTCATGTGTGGGGAAAAGCCGAATGAAGTCTTTCTGTGCATGTGTTTGTTTAGCATCTCATAAACTGTATTTACCTCCAAGACATTCACACGCTGCTATTCTCATTTGTAAACATGTGTGGGTGCAGGTGTTATTGTAGGACTTAGACATGTCTTGTACGATGGTACCACAGATACATTTACAGGACATGTACTAGACAGTAAGTTGAATGTTATGTCATATGTTAAACTATATTCCTGCCAAGACCTCAAACAGGAAAATATTTGCTGATAATCTCTTAGTGTTAGTAGCAAAACAATTTAAGGCTGTAAAAAGTTTCACTAAACTCAAACAAAGGAGACAAATGGAGGAAATAAAACACAAACATGCCTGTTTGGGGAGTCTGTCCCTGTAATCTATTTCACCCTGCAACTGCTGTAATGTGTGTGGTAGATAGCATATATATCATTCAGGCAAAAACAGAAATCTGTTGCAAATCAGACCAATTGCATTGATTGTTAAATTAGACGCTGTATAAAAAGCCTCACATCTGCACTGCATCCAACTGATTTTCTCCACTTGTTTTACATTAAACTAATAAAAAGTTATTTTCGTCAAAAAAAAAGAAAAAATTCACGCTGACTTGTTTTGAAGATGAGCTGAGATTGACTCAACATGTGTTTTCATCCATACACTAGATGTAATACTCAGTGAACAGAATGTGGTGTCAGTCATTCTTCTCGTAACATTCAGGGTGTGAAATAATCCTGATTACAGAACAACGATAAGACATTTCAAATCACGCTGATAATTGAACACTTTCGTTCCCAAAATTATTTTAAAATATAAGTTGACAGATGGAGCACAACATCACACATCTCAAACATCAGCTTGTCCTGCATGGATTTAAAATTCACTGTCTTGAAACAGTCCTAGCTTCTTAGCACTGCGTTACATTCACACCTCTGTGAAAAGACTTGATCGGAGTGAAAGGAGTTCTGGTTTCAGCACAGAGGTCGGTGAAGTCTCAAATTACCACCAAGGAAAGTTGACCGTATTGTCACTGCTGTCTTGACCTCGTTCAGTTTATGGTACATCCATAGAAAATGAAAGCTCTATTTCAGTGCTCAGGAGGCTGTGGTCTCAATTACTGACCTTACAGCACAACTTTAGGAACACTGGCACACCCACCAATGTGGAAAAAAACCTGGATTTGACTCTAAGGTATATTACTGCTACACGGTCTACATCTCAGATGTGTAGTCATGCAACTTTTTCTCTGCAGGAAAATCCTTGGTGAGCCTATAAACAAACTGCATGTAAACAGATTTGGGACGTCACATGACCACTCATTCCTTTTTATTCTCTTCGGTTATTTTTCCACATATCTGTATTTTCCAGTGTGTTGTGCTGTTAAACATGTAACATGTTGTACCTTAGAGCTTTAACACATTTCATATGTGACATTTAATTTCCTTAGCATAACAATTGGGTGTTGGGTTGACTTCTATGGCGGCTCGCTTTACAGCGTGATATATTATCTGGTGTGAACCAGGTCAGTGGCTATAATGGCTGCAGCCAGCTGGCAGAAGAGGAAACGGCCAGAAAAAAAGAGTGAAACAGGCAAGCTTTCAATTAGCACAGAGGCTATACAAGGGGAGAAGAGGTGTGGTGTATTTGTTTGTTTATGTGTGTGAGCAGGGCAGGGCTTCATGCGCTGTACACCACACCTCTCACAGAAATTCAACTTTTTCGTGACTGTGAACTTGTATGTTGAAGATCCCATATCCTTGAATGTCAATTTCACTTCCACTAAGTTAAAGGTCAATTCTCACATATTGAACTCTATCTGTTCCCCTGTAAGGAAGTATGAGTGTGTTCACCTGAACTGCAGATTTTTTGCTGTGTCTATGTCCAAGTGTAATGAGACACACGGGAAAGTAAAACGTTAACTCTGAAGTCGTGTGCGTAAAGCAGCTAGTGGGAATTTTGGCGGGCGGCAATCGCAGTCAAATGTAGTGCAGTGTTTGATTTGAGATAACACCACCCTGTTGAAATTCACACACAACGCCAGTGAGAGTACAGTGTACACAGTGTACTACATGTCAGTGTACTACATGTCAGTGTACTACATGTCAGTGTACTAATGGAAGCATCCAAATTGAGACACAGCATTGGACCCCTTGTCAAACTAAAGCCACAGGAGAGAAGAACGTGACTTGGACTTCGTGTAGGATGTTCAAAGTCTCAAGTTTTGACCTTAACTCGTAACAACAGATAATTATTACAACACATCAGGCATGCTGCTGGAAACAGCTGAGATTTAAACACTAGAACTGGAACTAAACCACCTACTTACTTTCTGAAGTAGGTACTGGAGTATATATTTCTCTGGACATACGCCTACATGAAAAAAGTATAGTCACAAATCTGTTAAAAATACATTGTCAGCTGTTTCAGTTTCAGACATATGCAGGACAAATGCATCATGGGAGACATATAAAGTGATTGTGACTGTTCGAGACCTGACTTATATCCTGTAACAGCTCAGACAACTATTCAAAACAGTAGAAGCTCCGGTCAGAGCAACAGATTAACACTCAGCTTGTGCTCTCTGTACAGTCTTGCTGATAGAACATCACGTCACATCACTTCCTCTGTCTCAGAAGCTATCATCACCTCGCTGCTGCTAGCCGCTAGACAAAATAACCCATAAGGCCCAATCATAACAGAGGGCCGTTTGTTCGTGACCTGCGCAGTAAAACAGTGACAGAGGGTTGTATTTCTCCTCCAAACAGAATTCCCACCTCGTTTTTTCTCCTTTCTCCGTGTTTCCGCCTCTGCGACTTCTCAACACCGCGGACCCTCCGGCTGATTTGGAGCCTCCGACCATTAATCACACGTTTGGAGCGCTTTAACGGCGCAGCCGGAGCGGAGGTGAGCAAGCAGGAGAGCAGGTGACCCTCCCTCGCCACCCTTGTGACCCCCATCATCCCCCAAACACCATCTCCGCACAGTAAATTCACAGCAGGACTTTGACATCGTCTGTTTGTCGTCCTTCCTCTCACTTCCTGCCTCATGTCATCACCACAGACAAGAGGCGTCATTAATAAATGACGAGGGGGGAATGAGTTATAGTTCAAATTAATGTTCATGCTATCTTAGTTTTGTTTTATAGATGCATATTTATTTTATATTTATGGTATATTTTATTTTATTTTTAATGTTTTTCCCTTTTTCCCATGCATTTTCAGTGCCTTTTTGTTTATATATTTTTTAATTTTAGTTAATAATTATGCACCATTTAAGACATTTATCTGACACACTCAACCAGACTGTTTTACAATAATAGGACACACATGCAACCTTTTGCAATATTTATGACCAAAATGTCATAAAAGTTCAAACACATGCACCATGTGGTATAAAGAGTCTTTAGCAAATAAACCATTATATGTGAAGCTTCGGCTCAGATGGTAAGAACTATCAGACTCTCATGCACATACAGTATGTGTCCTACTTAAGTAGGTTTGTGGCATCGTGTCTTGTACTGTACTTACATAAAGGCAGACGGTGTCCTATTATAGTGGGAGCATTAAAAAACTGGGTCATAATGAGGAATTCCCTCATGGATAAATGCAATAAGTGGCGAGTGACATGTATAGTGCTCTTTGGGTGTTCAGTATAAACACATGCTTCATCAGCCTGCTCAACTTTAAACTAGATTTTTTCTATCTATTACAAAGTCATACACTTGAATACATTTGATTTTCAGTATATTCTTAACCTGACAAATGTCAATCATCAACGCAGTCTGCTCCAAACATCTGGGTGTGGGAAGCGCAGACCAATGTTGCATCAACACTGGTACAGAATGTAGGCTAAGGAAATTATTTTAATTATTTTAATGTAAAGTAATGAAACCCAGCATTATTAGGTGAACAATCATTATGCTGAAAACAATATATCAGTGGGTTATTTTGCTATGTGGGCTTGTTTAATGTACAGGAGTGAGAAGATCGTCTTGGCAAAAACTTATTGAAAACTATCCACAGCATCATGAATTGTTGTAGTATACTTTTGTTTTTAGCTTGGCTGGTCCAGTGGGAATCTAAGTGTGTTGATGTTCAACAGCGCAACACAAAACCCTTAAAGGGACAGTACCATTGTTGGTAATGTTTACACTAATTTGACAAAATTAAATAATTTTGAAAGGCATTGTTAAAATGGTACATTGCTGGTGGAGTCTTGGGTTAACTGGTGTTTGTTAAGAGACAAAAAGGTTGTTCCAAACAAACAGAATAATGTGTATGACCTCTCTGTCCTTTAATGTATTTGTCATGATTGGAGGTAATGTATTAGCTTTAGCTATTTCTGTCTATAGTTAAGTCTGTTCTGGTTTGTTTCAGTTTCATTTATTTGACTGTTACAGATTGTTTTGTAGTTTGCAGCAGTGCTATTGAAGCCCTGCCTGCTCTCTGTCATGATTCAGTCAGAATTACTATCTTTGTTGCCACTGACACTACTTAGATTCAGTTACCTTTTATAATACACTGCTGGATCAGCTTGTCCTTTCATCACTAGTGTCTGAATATATGCCTGCAACAATAGGTGACCAATATATTCTGTTCAGCAACATAATAGGATAATGCGCCTCCCATATGTGACACTAATATGAGGCCAAAATCTATCCACCTCCTATACATAGTGGATATGAGTACAAGGATTATGGTATTTCAATCACAAAAACCTGAGTGAAAACCTAAATAATAAATAAATAATAACAAGCAACCAAAGCCAGTGAATTATCACTACATCTGCACGTCTATGAATTGTCAGAAGTTCAGTTCAAAGACTGAATTTCTTTTGTCAGATTGTTTTATTTGAATAAAACAAAAATAAAATAACTGATTTTCAGTTAAATAACACCATCCAGTATTCAACAAAAAGAAAAAGATTAGAGAAAAAGCTGAAAATTAACACAGTAATGTGTTTTGCCTATTTATTTACCTCACAATCCCCTCATCGTGATCTCCTTGAGGCTGTTGTTTAAGTAAACACTCCCAAGTATAGTTCGATTTCACACACAAGATGTTTGATTTAACTACAAAGAAAAATTCTCCTTCTTCTACATGATGTTAATGATTATTATTATTCATTTCGGGTTAAATAAGGAGCACAGTGGCCAAATGATACAGTGGGTCAATGCTTGTTCTTCTGGATCCTAACTAGGTCATTTCTGAAGCTGATGGGACTCATACCGGATAGAAGAACCTTCAAGTGTTTCTCAGGAATCCATCTCATACAGTGTTATGTTCACTTACTTCATGAAGGCTTAGTAATAGGGGGCATGGAAATCTATATTTTAAAGCATACTCAACAAAGGAACAAGGCCATTGTCTCTGTATTTTAACACAGCTAGATGCTTCAGGTTTCAGTTGTTGCCCTTAGGATATGGTCCAGACTGGAGCTTCCTTACTTAATACAATGCATTTGTTCACAAATAGCAAGGTGCTTGACCTTGTTTTGAACCAATCCCAGAGGACACACTTACCTATAAAGACCCCTCAACACATCCTGAAGACTTCAAACACTTCAAACTGAGAAGATCTCAGACCTCAGCAGCGGAACCAAGATTTTAGAGGAAAGATTAACAAATTCACGGCCAAGCTGAAGAATAATAATGAAGATTCTTTTACTTTTACTCTCCTTGATAGTCAGAAGTAGTCAGCTAACGCTGAATGAGTGTGGAACAGATGCAAGACGGCCACAGGTCAATGACATCGCAGTGCGGTGTGGTACTTCATCCATTGGTCTGGAGATCCAAGTCTGCCCAGTCATCTACACTGGCTACAATGAGACTCTACTGATCCTGAACCATATGCTAGACCCAGCCTGTAGAGCAACCCTTGATGAATCTGTGAATCCACCTGTTGCTCGCTTTAACTTCCCCCTAAATATGACCCACGCCTGCGGAAGCATATTCAGGACCACCAGTGCTGCTGGGACAGGTATATTCTCGGACTTCTCCAACATCCAGACGGTCAACATCAGCGGCATTGTTCGGTCCCTTGATCCTACAACAGGCACCATCACTTACAATGCTGAGCTGAAGTACTACTACTCCTGTGCCTATCCCCTAGAATATCTGATCAACAACACGCAGATCGATGTGTCAGCTTCCTCCATTGCAGTCAAGGACAACAACGGGAGTTTCATCAGCACCTTGAGCATGGAGCTGTTCAGTGACGCCAACTACACCCGACCAATGGTCATTCCACAGCTGGGGATTGAACTGAGGACCAGTGTGTATGTCGAGGTCAAGGCCACCAATTTAACAGGCCAGTACCATGTCTTGCTTGACCGGTGCTACGCCTCCATCTCCCCACTGCCAACTAACTCCAGCTTCTTCAACCTGTTTGTCCCCTGCTCCAAGGATCAGTTCACCAACATGATTGAGAATGGAGACAGCCAGAGCGCCCGCTTCCGCTTCCCAGCCTTCCGCTTCATTGAGCAGCAGAATGAGACCGTGTCCACCTACTACCTCCACTGCATCACCCGGCTGTGTGAGAAGAGCAGCTGCAGCACATTCAAGCAGTGCAACAGCAGGAGGAAGAGGAACACCCTGGACACATCTGCAGAGGGTATAACGAAAACCTACACCATCACCTCTCCGGAGATCGTCACCAAGGCTGAGACCACCGACTCCAAGGAGAAGCCCCTTGCTGCCGATGGGGGAGACGACTCTGCTGTTGGGCTGGGTGTGGCTGTTGGCGTTCTCGCCTTAGCTTGCCTTATTGCCCTTTGTGTTGCAGCCGTGTTTTACAAAAGGCTCAGGAACTAAGGAGGCATCCATGAGCTGAAATGCAGAATATTGGCCTCAGGCATATGGGCCAAACACTTGTGTGAGGTGTACTGTACCTGATTCCTTTTATTATTTTTCTGGTGGAGGACTGGGGTCAGCTCATCAATACATCTGTTGGGAGATCTTTGTATGTCAGTTACTGTAGCACAGAGTGTGTATCAGTCCTGGACAGATAGTTGGGAGAATGGCACATCTATAGATGATTGAGTAGATTTTGATAGTGTTACAAATTACTTATTTCCTAAATGGACAAAGAAAAGCTATAAGTGTTACTGCATGTCTGCACTTTATAAGCTTTGAAAAAAAAAATAGAAGAAAAAATGGTAACTTGAGGCAAAAATATCAAAAAACATCACAGAAATCCCAGTCTTTATATGTGGAATGTTTTGAAAGTGAAGTCAAAGTACCTTTCAAAGTATTATGTCTAATTTATTGAATTCTTCTACTTACTTTTGAGCAAATAAAGCTGTTAAACTGAAAATGCTTCATGAACGTACCTGAATTCAGAACCTGTTTGTTTGTCATTGATTCACTTAAGTCAACTAAAGCTTCTAACTAATACATTTATCAAGTCCACAAAGCACCTTAGGCCCTACCACCCTTGTGTTCATCCCCTGCAAGTACATTTAAATAATGTAATGATAAATAAAATCCTGAACAGTGGGAAGGGTCTGATGTCTAACAAAGTACCATTTTAAGAAAGTGCCTGTACAATTGTAAAACAGTTTTCCTTGTTTGTCAACCATTACTGATTTGTCCTAATTTATCTGCATTCATCCACTGCCATTTAGAACAAAGTAGTAAAAATAAAAAATAATGGTAAAAAATAAACTGATCAAAGTCAGCGTTATGTATTTCATTTATGTATTAGATATGTGTAATTGTCAATACAGGGGAGAGGTGTGAATGATCCTTCTGTTTCAAAAATAAAGACAAATAAAATGAAAAATAAAAAAATGGCTACCTAAATGTGTATACTTTGAAGTTTATTGATTGGTTAATCAAACTGTTGCTACATTTTAAATCACGTTCTTACAAATAGTCGAAATGAATATCTGACTCATTCATCCACCTATTTATCTACACATTTATGGCCATTTTTATGGGAATTGTCTCAGTCTATATTTACAAAATGACTTATCCTTATCATTATTATTATTATTATTTACCACAGTACCTGAAAGAAATCCATTCAGACACAGAAAGAACATGAAATATATGTATGTATATATATATATATATATATAGTTAACTATAAGTTAAATTAAACAATGCATTATTTATATATTTATTCATAAAAATAAAGTAGCATTTATATATGACAGGATAAAGGTTTCTCCTGGTATGTCAAAACTTGAAAGTTTCCCCTTCCTCCTGTGTGAAAGTCTCCAGAGTTTTCCTGGCTGGCCTCAGGCCCCTTAAGGCCAGTGTATATGTCAGAGGAGGAAGCTGTCTGACTACCTGGACACATAGGGCAGTATATCTCTGACCCCACTGGGCCACAACTGCCCTGTCTCACTGTGATCTGCTCCGGGGGTGAAGGTTGATGTATGTAAAGAAGATGCTGAGCCCCTTCATGAGGGTTATACGACCAGACCCGAGATGAAACGTTATCACTAATAATTCTTTCTGCTTGTTTGAGTTTTTCTGCAATGCTTTGTAGACAGGTGGTTTCCTGCTTCAGGAAATTGTGAAAAGTATACTAATTCTAATGCCAGAGGTTTAAAATCTTTTAAATCAGTAACCAACAATACACAAGTAACACAATAACCTATCTGTGTGCTGGCTCGAAGACATTCATAATGAGTTCAAAGTAGCTCAGACATCTGTTTTTACCGCAAAAAAACAAACAATTAACTTACATTATGCTATCATATCATATCCAGGAAAAAGATTATAGGCACACATATAAATCCAGAAGAAGATCATGTGAATTTTATAAGTAAGTTTGGTTTAAAAATTTGCTACTACACAACAGACTGTATATATTAATGGATGTACACTCGGGGTCTGAAATGTGAAGCCGATGCGGAAGTGCCTTAAACCTGCATTCTTTCTAATGGCCAGTAGGAGGCGATTCCACTGGTTGCAAAAAGAAGTCATATTGTAGAAGTCTATGGGAAGATGAGCCTACTTCTCACTTGATTTATTATCTTAGTAAACATTTTCCTTATCAGTTTATGGTCTCAATCACTAGTTTCAAGTCTTCCTCAATACATCAATTTTCCATTTGTAAATTCTGGTCCCATTTATAGTAAAATAGACAATTAAGCAGGGTATGCTTTAGGGCATGGCCCTTTTTGTGTGATTAACAGATTGTATCACACATGGCGACTTGCCAAATAATGTTTGTCATGTTCGCTGTCTCAGCTAGGGCAGGAATCAGGAGCTTGCTAGCCTGTGAGTTGTCTTCTTGCAGCTAACACTAGCCTGAAGCCTCGGTGCAAGGGGAGTAGTAGAGAAATTTGTTCACGTCTTGATCGACAGCCATGAGCTCCCACCCCTGACTTTAACCTTCTCTGATTGGTTAGAAGGGCAAGGCTCAATGTGCCTCTGTTTTTTCAAATGTTGTGTCTTGCACTTCAAGGTCAACATAGAAAGAACACGCTTGTAGCTAAATAACAATGAAACAAAAAAAAATCACTGATGGATTATCGTTTTCAAGCAATCACTAGTCTTTGCAAGATGATCTTCATACTGCACTGAAGTTAGTGAAGAATAATAACTCCCTGCAAGGTAAGAAATTAATCTAAATATATATGATATGCTCTGGAACAAAGTCAGGAATAAAGTATAATTAATGAGATTTCCAGTTATTAGGCTAAAATATGTAAGCCCAGTGGTTAAGTGCATTCCAATCATTGATCTTTGATCTGCTTGGAGTTGCAAACTCCATCCATCTGGTTCTCAAAGCAGCTAAAAAAATACTACAATGAGTATTTGCAAATACTATACAGTGTAACTCAGGTCTAAATGAGAATAAGTCACCATATGCATCCCACTTTAAAAGAGTTGTAAGTGGCAGGCTAGTCACTACTGTACGGCAGGAAAAGATATACAGGATAAAGTGTGATGGAAAATCCAGAGGTTCAGAAGAAACATTTGGCATTATTGAACATCTCTTACTGTAAGCCTACCCACACATATGGGTTACTTTCACACACACCACATGGAGCAAGTTATGCACGGGTTTCATACTAAACCCTAAACCTGATCAGATCATTATTTGCTGTAGAGACAGGCGAATCTGGAACTGAACCGTTTCCCAGAGTCATGCAGGGTTTGATCTATGGCAGTTTAGCATCCAGTGAGGTTTGGCGAGGAAATGATAAGAGCTAAAAAGGAGAACAAGAGGAGGAAAGAAAGGGATGGAGAAAGAGGCAGTAGGAAGGAGGCCCATTTTTTGATTGCTCTCCTGTGTATAAGCATTAAATATTCTATGAGATTTATTCTCTAAGGCTTTTTTCGGGGGAGTTTAGTACTGGGAAGTCTATTTGTCTGCCTGACTGTCCCTGACTCCAGCTGGCATGTGCGTGTACAGTATGTATGCAGCATATTGAATTTCATTTATGCACAGATTCAAGCTGTAGTCCAATCTCAGAGGCAGAGCTGCAGAAAATCTCATTGGCTGAGTTAAACCTCAAAGAAGCAGGGATTTTTCTGGGCAAAGTTAGCCTGAAGTGTAGTGAAAGGGAAGAGAGAAGGACTCAAACAAAGCGTAAAGCTCATTCTGAAAAAAATTTCTCTAACGATACTGAGGTGTGTAGGTTTGCCAGTTGACTGAGCTGACTTTCCACTTTCAAATATATTAGCTGTTAGCTTTAGCTTGCTCACCATGCAAGTTTAACAGTAATGGGATGTAACGGGGAGGATGAGGGGTTACAATTTTTCAGGTTACAGGTTTTCTGTTTTGCAATGATTTGGACGGGATATTAAACATGACTTTTGTGGACAGATTGAACAAGGGTATAAAAAGGGTATTTTGAAGTTACTAATAAAAGTAACAATGGCTGTGTTCTATTCAAGTGTTGCAGTAAGTCATGACAGCATGACAGTGAGCCAACATGAAAAATACCTGGACCCTGAAGTGGTTATTCACCAATCATTCATTTTTACTCCTCACTTTTCCTACTGCGACATGTCAAAATGTCTTCCTAAAAAGAGCCATATATCTTAGGACAACTCCACTGGGCCTTATTTACACGTTGTGTCTTCATAGCTGGCTAATTAGCTACCTGTGTCACCAGGGTTCAGTTCAGGACTGGAGGTTGTGTAAACACTGCAGCTTTACTGTGAGGACTGGCCGTCTGGGATGCTGCATGTGGTCATTAGCTAGCTGGAGAGTGAATACAGCTCCACTGCATTGGCAGGTTGCTTGGAACAACAATATTTTGTTTTTTAACTGTGTAGCATAGGAAGTCTGGATGTGGCGCCTTTGGAGTTGTTGGAAAGCAAGATGGATTATTTGGTATTTATCGTAATTTTTTCAGGAGGAGATGTTTGGTCAGTGATCTATGTTGATTGTGAAATTTATTGAAAATGTATATGTATCATTCTGAGGTTCAAGGCCACAACCACTATGATTAATTCTGCCGACATATAAATGAACGCATGTACAGTAAATAGTTCCAGTCACAGGAAATTTGAGGGACGATAAACAGCATGAGATATAAAATAAAATGCTCCAATAAAATCCAGTAATGAAATCAGAAACCACCTGGCTCTCCTACCATTTCAGTGCACACACTTTATATCAGCGTTATGTATGCTGTGATGGGCTAATGGCTTCGCTGTGCTGATATGACAACAGCGAGCGGCCTTGAGCAGCGGTAGTGAGATGATGGCTGAGCATGCTAAACATATTACGTGAGTTTACGACTGAGCAGCAGGAGGCAGTCAGGCTGGAAGGCAGAGGAAACAGGAGGAGGAAGACCTGCTGTCCGTAAACAGAGGAGAGTGTGGATGTGTGAGAGAGTGTGTGTCTGTGTGGGAAAACCCCAAACTAACCTTGTCAGATGCAGTTTTGTCAACTTAACTGTTAAGCTTTCGTATTTCCACTGGTTCTTTCAGGCATTTCCTGGTTGATTTATGCATTAAGATGTGATTCTCATACGTAAGAAGAAGAAGAAGAGAAGTAAGAAGAGGAAAAACATTTATGTCTGTTCTCCTTTTCTGTTAATTTGTTTTATATTAAGCTGAATGTCTTCTGTATGTTAAACTCTCTCTCTGCTGTTTGATTATTAACCTTCCTTGTTGGGTTAAGGTTTAGAAGGTGCACAATTTCAGCTCCATAAATCTGGTTTTCCTGCAGAGAGAGATGAAACTGCCTCCTATAGAGCTGGCATGGGCAGACAGAGGGAGCCTCGTATATCATATCAGCACTACATGGACTCCTGCAGTTCAAGTTAGAGATGGACAACCTTGCAACTCTCCAAATATACTGCCTGTCCCTAAGGCCTCTGGTCCAAGGAAGTGTACTACACTGAAACAAATGTTAAGGAACAGTGTGTTCAAATGTGCGACTGGACTGTTTTATGAATATATATTAATTCGTCAGCTGAAAGGATCAAAATCAGTTTTATCTCTGTGTATCCAGAGCTGAGGTGTGTGTGGAACAGCAGGGAGGAATGCCCCAATCGCACTCACACAGTGACACACACCTAAAAGATTCCCAGCTGCTGGACAATGAGCCTTGCTCATGGGCACCTGATGAGCAGGGGCAATGTTTTCAGTGTGGTGTGTTTTAATGCATATTTTTTTGATAGAATACAAACTCAAATAGCTCAACAGCTATTAGCAGGATTGCCTGGTCTAGAATAAAATAAAGTGAACTGATTGCATTCAATACATATATATGTTTGTATGCATATGTAGGACACATACTTTATCAAAGGGAGTATATAAAAAGCAATACACGCAAGAAATATATACATGCATCCAAACCCACATGGCACTGATTGAGCCAAGCGGTCTCACTGTCTGTCACGATGCCAAGTCATCAAGTGTCTCAGTGAAACCGTGGACTCCACAGACGTGACCTTCCAAACCGGAGAGAGATTTACGGTTCGGTTACCGTCTTAGATCTGGGTTCATGTGTTTTGGGTTTCAATCTAAAAGAAGTTTTTATTATTTTGATCATTAAACGAAACGGGAAACATTTCAACAGTAAATGCTGCTGACCCCAACCCTGATCGTGCATCAGGCTCTCAATCTGAAATTACACCCTGTGGTGTTTTCCAGCAAGGGCACTGTGTGTTTTGTGTATGTGTGTGTATGTGTGGGTGGGTGGGCTTGTTTTTCCTGGTGGGGACTTCAACCTGAATACACACTTGTGCACGGGGAATCGTGTCACCGTGGGGACAGAAATTGAGGTCTCCACGAAGAGAGACTGCTGTTTGAGGGTTAACACTTGCTTTTAGTGTTAGGGTTAATTAGGTTCTGGTTAGGGTTGGGGTTAGGCATTCATTTATGATAGTTAAGATTTGGGTAAGGGGCTAAGGAATGTGTTATGTCAATGAGCGTCTCCAGGGGGATAGTGGAACAAGTCTGTGTGTGTGTGTGTGTGTGTGTGTGTGTGGCCTGCAGAACAGAGGGTCCCTTCCCTTCTGAACAGCTGTGCAAATGTCTTCAAAGATGTTTGAGACACTCAGCAAAGAGATGAGCTGCAGATCAATTAGCTGCTCATCTGTTACCTGCTCTTGTTCTCCAAGTTCTGACTGAACAAGAGCTGAAACTCACTGTCGGATCCCTGCAGCAAGGCACGTCCTGTTGAGTTTACACTGTACACTGTACTCTAATATTAGCAGAGTGGTCAAACAATAATGTAGCTGTCTGAAGAGTAGGATGCTGTGATCACTGTCCATCTACTTGTGGCCTGCACTATGAAACAGATTACCAGTGAAGTGTCAGAATTTCTCTCAATATTTAACACCAACTAAGGCCTGACTCGTGTTTACACAACACAACTGTAAGGCCAGACAAATAACCCAAAACATGTGTAAGGGGGAATTTCCTGAATTGGATCCATACCCATTAAGTCTGGGACATTTCTCAGAGAAAACATGAATAAATACTCAGCAAAGATTTTTATTAAATACACTATCCTGTCTATCCTGTCCTGCTTTGCAGCAGTAACTCCCTCTGCCACATGGTTCATGCCACAATGACAATTTTGTGGGATAGTTTATTAAATGCAGATGTCTCCAAAATCTTTACTTATTAGTTAAAGTGCTTACTCATCATCACTGTGTTCATCTGAACACATTAGAAAGACAACAACACCAGGGTCATGGGTGGCACGCATGTGTTGGGTGGGGCTTGCTTTGGAACGTCACTGGATGTGAGGAAAGCCCCGCCATCTTTCACATGTCAATCTCACACCAACAGGGAATACAGAGTATTAGCAGTCTCACAGAACTGTCGAGCAAGTCTGGCAACACAGACTTCAAACCACAATACAAAATCAACAGGCCAGAAAAACTGTGGTCCTGACGCAAAATGAAAAAATAATGTCACTAAACATTAAGAATTTAGACTATGAAGTCAACCTGTGTAAATACAGACAAGTTCTCACTGTTTAAATAAGCTGTTGTGAAACTTAGATATGTGTTAACAACGACACAGTTGTAACAGTATTTAGTTGTTAGCCGTTAACTGTGAACAAACTATGAAAAGATCTGTAACCAATTTAAAAGAAACACAACAATTACATGTCTATTTCTCAAATTTTTCAACACTGTCTTGTTGTACTGTATGCTGTGAAATCAACTGTTCCTGGCCACTGTTGTCCAAGACCAGAGGACCTCTATCAGACCAGAGGAACTCTATCAGACCAGAGGACGTCCATCAGACCAGAGGTCCTCTATCAGACCAGAGGAACTCTATCAGACCAGAGGACGTCCATCAGACCAGAGGACGTCCATCAGACCAGAGGACCTCCATCAGACCAGAGGACCTATACCAGACCAGAGGAACTCTATCAGACCAGAGGAACTCTATCAGACCAGAGGAACTCTATCAGACCAGAGGACCTCCATCAGACCAGAGGACCTCCATCAGACCAGAGGACCTCTATCATGGAAAAGTTAAAAAAGTTTTTTTTTAACAATAGATTAAGAGTTGAAGGGCTAAACACAGCAACATCTCTACAGTTTTACTTTGATGTAAAATTAGGAAACGCTCCCTCATCATTCCATCAAAATGTGAATCCAAAACCATGCGGAAAGGTAGAATATCAATGCTTTAGTTTTATATACTCTAAGTTTTGTCCGTTTTTATGCTTCATGGTTATCTCGATAAAAAGGCAGCAAAACTCAGCAAAGATGTTGGTGCTGACTGAGACTCCTGCAGTGGCTGTAGCTAGCTTTGTCCATGACATCTGACCTCACCTTAACCTTACACATGTACAGTAGAAACTATAGTGTTGCACCTACATAATGACATGCTGCCTGGGAGGCTCATTTTAGGGCAAAACAGTCACAATCTTCGCTGCAGGTGTTTCTTGCCTATTTCTAGGTGAATAAACACAGTTCTCTGAAAATATCTTGAAAACATATTAAACAGCTGACATGAGACAACAGAGATGATTTGGTTCTGTACAGGGATTTTCATTCATTTGTTTTTTGAAGATCGATTTATGGGAATCTAAAATATTCCCCAGCTCCAAAAGGAAAATAAGAAGGAACACTAAATCTGTGAAAAGTTTCGAAGCCAACCAAAATCAAAACATCCAACATGGAGCCAAACGACAGACAATAAAAAAGTGTTTGGCCCCCAGTTAACTTCCTGCACTGTATTAACGTCATCACACCTTCTGCTGTCGGCACACACCTTCTGCAGCGCTGATCTCTGCATGTCGTAGAGAGCAGACGTGCGAGAGCTCAGAGTGAAGAAGTGTGAGCAGAGTGAGACGTGGTGAGTGAGGACTCCATGTTTATTCCTCCATGGGGAGAGGGCTGTCATTGCTGAATTCCTGTGAATGAAGTATGGCTGCCAATTCCTGTGAGCCGGATAATTCACCGTTATAGGTCTGATGTGTCCGACATGGACGTGACACTTCCACAATAGTGTCGAGAATTCACACAAGGCCGGGCCACGCAGACTCCTGTGGAGCCACTAATACTGGCAGTTTTAACAGGGACAATCAGCGGCAGATATGACAGACAGGCCGCCGAGGTGTTGAGTTATTTAGATGCCTAATCCGAGCTGCAACAATAGCAGAGAAGGGTGAGGATGAATTGTCTCACTGGGGAGCTTTCAGTGACTAATTAAACAAGATGAATGTAAAATGCAACTAGAAATGATATCAGTGTCCGACAGGCACGACCATGAAAGTCAGGCAATTATGTTATTACAAACAATTTTATTTAAAAATCGAATTTCTTTAATTTCCTGGATAACAGGTAAGTGAGCTGCGTGTTATAAATGTTCAACAAGTCAGTTTAATGTCTTTTCAGTGATAATAATGTGGAAGTATACTATTTTTAAACACGTTTTTCAGAGAACATATGTAGACATGTATGTAAGACAAGTATGTAGACACTATACCCTGCTAGCATGACAAACGTCTTTACCAGATATCTTTCAGCAAGGAAGAAGAGTGTTTAATGTGTTCTCACAGGATACATCACTGCTGGACTCTAAAACTTATTTTTTACATTGCATTACATTTAATTAATGACCATTGTGACTGTGCTGCTCCTAGTGAATCCACTGGTCCATTTTCATATCAGTTTCATCATTTAATGTTGTTAGAGAGTGAATTCTGCAGCCTGTTTTAATATCTGACAACGCACAACACACTGCCCGACAGGACCCTCGCATGCTGTATGTAAAGTGCTTTGCTGGATATTCACTGATTCGTCCACACAGTTGGTATGAATGAGATTTTTTTTTATTTTTCCTTGGTCTCTCAACCTCAATGGGAAATATGGGCTCTTTTATGGTGTTTCATAACTCATTAAAGTTTTTGCATGAGACGTGTTTTATTGTGTGCTGCTGCAGCTTTTACTTTAATCTGACGGCATTGACTTCAGACTTGTTCTGTGTTTGAAGTGAAACAAAAATGTTTCCTTCCCAGTTTCCAAGTTCTTCTGTGGAAGGAATTTATTTATTTCGAAGAGGTGAGATCTGGAAATAAGGTGTCAAGGACGCCAGTTATTCTCTGCTGAGAGGAGTTTTTCTAACAACTTTTTTATGGTTCAGACTGCCTTGTTTTTAACAAACCCTCCCTCCCCATGTCCTCAAAACCAAAACACCCCCGGTGATATTAAAATGCTTGATTGATGGACTGTTAAATGACTGATGACTGAGTGCTGACTGATTTATTGAACCAGGTACTTGTTGGGATGAGTGCTTGCTCGGGAAAGGCAAACTGTGAGTAAACTAAAAGTGGTTAAAATTCACATTCTAACACAAAATGCCAGTGAAAAGCTTCTGTACGTCTGAATCAGTTAACAAAGAGAAAGTCAGCAACAGGAACTGATTTCTAGACATGATGACAGCCTGCTCGACACATGCAGCTTCCTCCTTATTTACTGTCTGCTGACAGCCAGGGTCGTCTCAAAGTCACTCAGGCAGCCTCTGTGAGCCCACACCAAACACCTTTGCCCATTAAAGACTTGTTATTGTTGTTGTAACACAGACTCAGACTCACTGACTCACTGCTGAATGCAGAAAAATGCATTTGAAACTGAAGAATTACGTCTCAAAATGAAATATTGACTTTAAAAATGTTTGTTTATGCCAAGTTTTCTAGAAATTACTGCTGGGATTAATTAAGTAATTAATTGCTTGTGCCACGAACACAACGTAGCAACTGAATATAAAACAACGTGTGCTTTAAGAGTAGGAAACAAAACCTAAAAAAGCACTCACACTTCTTTTGAAATATTCCTTGTGTCCTCCTCTTGTTGCTGTAGTCTCTGTGGGGAATCTCCCTGCATTATCTATTGCTTATTCAATTTCATACATGTAGTTATGTCCCAAGGAGCCACGTGAGGCTTGGGTGAGTATCATGCCTGCTCAAGGTTGTTTTACATCTAAAAAAGACAGCTTCTCTCATTATACTGATGTTCCATATCAGATGTCTCACTCAGTTATCTATGCTGGGTTTCCTGGGGTTTCCTTGGCTCAGAGGCTGAGCGGAGGCTGACTTCCTCCATGCTACAGCCCCCTCCTGAAGGCCAACCCTGGGGTTTCAAGCTGCCATTCTCCCTTTCTCTGAGTTCTCCTAAGTGACTGTAAACCTGCTCAGGTTTTCACCTGCTGTGGCCATGAAACCCAAACTGGCTGTAAAAGCTTAAAAAAAAAACAAACAAAAAAAAACAAGAACATAAGAAAAATTATTTTGTGTCAGTTTCCCTCCCTGTTTGCAGAGCAGATTAGAGGCTGGTTCACAGTGATATACTGTACACTCAAACACACTCCTTCCTCTGCACTGTGCTCATGTGTGGGAGGCCGTTTGGACTGGAAGTGAAGGCGGAGCGCTGGACTTCACCGCTGTGAGGGAGAAATGTGCATGTTTCCAGTAATCTTCCTCACCGTACCTCTGGATATCTATCAGTGTTATTCTGTTTTACGAGGAGAGAGAAGGATAGAGCTGTACTCTATGAAAGTTATTTAAAAGGTCTACACCCACGGTTTCCACACACACACACACACACACACCATCACCCCTTCATCCCTGGCATGTCGGACCTGCAGTGGAGCGTGTAATCGTAACACCATGTCCAAGGCTGGAGAGAACTCACAGGCCAAATTGTCCATGTCATCGCCCGCTTCTGGCTGTGAAATACTGGATCTGACATCATCGCCCCTCATGGAGGGGCACAGAGGGACTAGATGAGGGATGGGGGGTGGTGGTAGTAGTGTGGGGGGAGGGTGTGTGGGGTGGGGGGGGTTGTATGGGATACAACAAGATTGGGGGTGAAGCTGCAGGGAATGTTGTATCTGTGGAAGTCGTTACGTCGAATTCCCCTAGTGGACATCTAAAATTATTACCTGGTTCCTTTTCTCCTTTAAATGTTGCTTCCGCTCTCTTTTTCTTCTTCTGTCTTCCCACTACTCCGCTTCCCTCCATCTTCCTACCCCTCTCTGTACATTTGTCACTTCCTGACTCTGGTTTTTTAACACGGCAGGAGAACACATCTGGACCATCTTGTCAAGAACTGCTACCTGGTTTACACAAAGGAGTGAGCAAAGTCATTTACACTTCACTTACTTAGCATTAACTTCCTGTTCTCACACATTTCGCATGTCTGTCCAAAAGGTCCATCAGAAACAATTTGGGGTTTTAGTATTTGCTCTGGGACACTTTGACCATTGACAGGAGAAGCACGAGACTGAATCGACCACTATATATTATCAGGTCGATCTACTCTATTATTGAAGCCACCAGAGTTTACAGCGAAATATTGCTTCAAAAACAGCAAATTACAGTTACATTCAAAGCCTCACCAAACCCAGGCCGTTGAGGCATGTTGGGTTCTGGACTTTTGAAACTCTCGAAACAAATGAAACAATTGCAATTAACCTGTCACACATGATGTGTCCAAATTTACTTTGAATTCACATTAGTTGTTTTGCTTCACTTAATTGCTAGTTCTACTCTGCCTTCATTGTTCACCTTCAGTCTCCTAGTATTTCCAGTGTTTTTTAGGGAGTTTGTGCATTTCAATTACTTATTACAACATGGGGCCTCTGAAAACCACATTTGCCTCCAGGAGGATGAGCAAAGGAGATCGAAATGTCCTTATTCTGTTGTGCATGTCATTGAAGTTGGTTTCCTGCAGATTGCAATGAATTCCCAACAGGTGAAGCATGGAGAACACCCAAAAACCCAAAAACTCAAAAATGTGACACCAGTATCTGCTTACTAACCAACCACTTGGGGTTAGCTATCACAAACATTACAAGACAAAACAATACAGACCTTGTGTATCTGTGAAACAGCAAAACTAATATAATCCACTTGTAAAGCAGAAACAGAGCAACCTCCACATCTGTCTTCATGCCTGTCATCTATCTGAGGTGTCTCCACCATCGTCAGACTGGACATTAGAACTAATTCTTGGTGCCAGACAAATCACTAATAAGAGATTTAAGCAGGATAAAACAAAAATATAGTAGATTTCAGGCTGAGGGCGGTGACTGCTTTGTTGTGACATCACAAAGTTCCAGAAGTCCTGACAGCTTGTTTTAAGGCTCAGTTTCTGAATACAGGCTGTGTGCGTTTCTCTGTGGACTGAGGCTTTGATACTTTCACAGTACTAATATAGAACCTAGACCTGATCTATAATCCAACAACACAGGGACATCTACACCTTTACAGAATATGGGACCTTTAAGCAAAACCAAAATCTTTCCCACATCAAAGGGCTTTTGATGTTGGACTGTGGATGCCAACTCCAGTCTATGGTGTGAGAGTCTGGCACTGCCGTTGATAAATGTAGTGCTTTATTCATTCATTCATTATAAAAATATAAAAATGAAAAATAAACATTGCAATTTCAAAAGGGTCCTTGCAGTTTAGTAGTATATGGACATTAATTTGTAGGAGACAGGTTTGATTAATAATATACAAACCAAAAGAAAGGTGGTAAGAAAAGTGTCATGGCTGCCTGTATTGTACTCAATTTAGTTAATGAAGATCATTTAATTTAGTTTATTTTGTAATAAGAAATCAAGACCAACACCTAAAGTGTGTTTCAAGAGATCTTCACACCAGGGTGAAAAGGACTGTGTTGATGCCCTCTCTGCTTGAGACTCTCAAGCTTGACAGGTGTGGTCAGAGGTGTGCTTTGCTGTGATGTCATGGGGTCTTGTAGTACACCTGTTAACTGCAGCAAAGGGAGAAGTTAAACCACTGGAAATCAGCAAAAACAACATTTTTAGGGGATGTTAAGAATATATGGTCTGTTCGCGGAAGGACTCAAATGACGCTCGAATGTTAGTGGCCGACTCCTTTTTACTCAAGAAATTCACTATACGGGTGCAGAGATGGCACCAGGGGGGAAACTCCATTTGACCTGCACACCCACGAACGAGTCACGGCTGTTAACGAAGGGGGAGGCAGTTAGGGATCATGTCCTTGACGCAGCCACATAAATTTATGAAATGTTATAAGAATATCAGATGACACTGCAGGGTTGTTCTAAAGGTCACTCTGTATTATAGCAGCAAATATCATGTTTTAAAAGGTGGTGTCCTTGAATGTACTTCTACCTAGCCCGTCCCACCATGCCCTTCCCTTTGAGTTCCAGTGACAGTGGTTGTGGTTGGGCAGCTGCGACCCCGGGAGACCCACTGGCTCACAGGCATCTCTGACCGGCTCTCACTGGTCCTTTTTAAGTATTTGACAGGTGAAATATGACAAGCTAATCTCTCTGCCCCCCCCCCCCACAGCCAGGGAGAAAAACATTAGTCCTGACCTTGGAGTTTCAGATGCAAATACATTCTAGAGGAGACAACCAGTCAACCCCCCGGTGACCCCCATAGTTTACTTCAGGCATGCACATACACACACGTACATGCTTCATGCTCACACACAGGCAATTTCTCAAAACAATCGCTCTTTTCTGTTGAGACAAACCACACACACGTTAATATTTATAAAAAAAAGCATGCACACAAACCACTACAAAAAAAATAAAAAAATAAAAAAAACATACAGTGCTTCTCATTAAGAACACAAAAGGCACATACTCCATGTAGAAATACAATCTAAATTTAGTTTATGTGGTATTTTTCGAAGTGAAGCCTTGTCTACACATAAACACCTGAAATACGAACCCAGCCCCATTATACACAGCCAAGAACATGTTAGTGAATAAATACTGACATCCCTCTTCTATTTATAAGGCGTTTGCTTTATTCTAATGTGATGTGAGTATGACTCACAAAGGAGCGTCTCAGCTTACAGGTTTACATTCAGCCACTGTGAAAGAGCTCACACTGGGCAAGTGAATCACACTACACGGCTGTGAAGACAGGCTCTGTTACATTTTGGCCTATTCACCTGGAAACCCATGAAGTAAGCTGTCCCATATTTCTGTACTGAAGTTCTCATGAAATTGTGTCTGCTCCAAAAACACAAATCATTAATTATTTTCTCATACAAACCGCACAGCAGAAGTGGAAGAAGTATTTTTTTACTACGGAAAAAAAGAAAAGGATTATCAGAGAAATGTTTGTATCAAATGACAGATCTATCATGGCAGATTGTGCCCTTTCTGATTGTCAGTTTTATAGAATATTACCAGTTTTGTATTATTACTACTGAAATACTAACATGTAAGTACCTTTTTTAATATTGTGACTGATCTAAGAAGATATTCTCTTTCTTCCTTCCTTCCGTTCTTCCTTCCCTAAAGGAGGTCAGGTCAACATTACAAGTAGCATGAATGATGCTGCAGTTTTCCTCCTCTGTTCAGGGACTGTTTCTCCTGTTTACTTCAGAATAAATGGCCTGCGATACTTTATTTAAATGAATAAGATTTAAATTAGGACGACTTGTGACCTCTGTGTAATCAGGGATGGTAATGAGTCACATGAGTGGAAAACTGGACAAGGAGAGTCTAGTGCAGTGTATGCAAACTGATATATTCTCCCAGGGTGTTTCTTACATTTCCTACATTTGTGTATATATCTCTCAACAGAGGTGTTAGGAGAGAACCTCTTAAACCTCAGCTCTTCCTATTGGAAAGGATTTTTCGTTTTCATATCAAAAAATAAAATCTCTCTGGGCTTGAAAGCTACAGTCTTTGACAGTCAATAGATTTTTCATAAAACATCAGTGGTGAAGACTTCAAGATTTGATTCTTGTAAAACTTAAACTTCCCAACGTTTCCAGACCATACATGACAAAGGTAACAAGACCATTTATTATTTTTAAAGCTTCCTTTGAGTAATTGACAGTTCAGAAATAGACAGGAACCATGGGGATATAAAGTGGGGTTGACATTGTGGTCATGTGGTATGTGCCTTAACCATTAGGCTGCCAGGACGTCCCACTGAAGGAATAAAGGGCTGTTTCCATTCATTTCAAACCCCCACCACCTTAAACCCCCAACATCTACATCTGCCCCGCCACACAGATTCGTTTTTGTGGGTCTGTACAGTCCATTAACAAGAGCTGAGGGATGGAGAGCCGGTTGGCTAAGTAAGCTCAGGGCTTGTTAATACAATTTTCCTTTAGCCCACAACATGAAAAAAAGGCCAGATACATGACCTCTAATTGACATTTGAGGAATTTAACTGATGTTGCAAAAAAAGGCAGCTTCATTAAAAGGGCTATAATTTGATGTTTGGTTCTTGCTGGTTGTTGTTTGCTGTAAATGAGGGTGTGAAGTTAGAAAGACGTGAGCTTACCAGACCTCTGCTGCAGGCTGCTCCTCGTCTCTGCTTGTTACCTGCCGTTATCTGCCACTCGCATGACACACCTGACTTTCAGACCAACCTGGCAGGAAGAGAAATGCATGGATTAAAAAAAGATAATGTCTCTGGTTCTGCTGCATCGATTTTGATCCTTTATACAGAAAGTCTGTGAATAGAGCTTGATCTTGGTGTAATGTTCCTCCACTGGTACAAACATTCATCACTGAGGGTGAAAGAACACAGATGCAGTGAGACTTACTTTTTCTTTCATTCATTTAAATATAGAAATTCTCAGCTCAAGGAAAAAAAGAGAAAGAAACGTTTTTAGTCTGTCCAGCACACACATCATGTTTAAGATCTGCCCACAGATTTTCAGCCATGTTCAGTTCAGAGGTCTGTGACGGCCGTTCCAAAGGCTTCAGCTTCTGTTTGTTGAAGTCGTTCATGGTGGATTTTGATGTTTGCTTTGGATCACGGTCCTGGTGTAGAAGCCAGCCTCTTTTCACTTTCACTTTCTTGACTGACTGCAGGACAGAATCTGCATCCAGACTTTACTGATATTTTGTGGAATCCATTCTTCCCTGTCTGTTAATGTCTCTTGTGCCACTGGCTGCCACAAACCCACAAAGCAGAATATTTTCTCCCCCATGCTTAACAGTTAGCAAAGAGTTCATTTCATCAAATGCTGTTCCTTTTTATTCCCCTCCAAAGACACTTTTGTCGATTGTGGCTAAAGAGCTCAATTTTAACCTCATCTGTCCACAGCACTTGTTTCGGTTTCCAGATGTTGCTTTGCAGACTTGCAGACTTTTGTAATGAGGTTGCAGGTAAGGTTTCCTTCTGATGACTCTTCCATATAGACTGTGTTTGTGCATCACCTCTGCACAAAGCCCACCAGCGGCTCCATTTCCTGAGCAGACTGAGGATGTTTGGCATGAACGCCAGCATCCTCCCCAACTTCCTACAGGTGCACCATCGAGAGCCTGCATCATGGTCTGGTACAGGAGCTGCTCTGCCCACAGCTGCAAATCATTACAGGGGGTAGTGGCGGTGGCACAGTACATCACTGTCAACAGATTCCTGGTCATTAAGGATATCTTCTACCAGCGGTGACTTCAGAAGGACCACAGCCACCACAGACAGACGATATAGGACCCTGGCTGCACGTAGCACCAGACTGGGACGGTCTTTACCACCAGACCATCAGGCTTCTCAACTCATATCTAAATATTCCACATCACATATTTGTTTGCCGGCACTGGTCAATGCACTGCTTACGCATCAACCATGACTGCTGCTACTGAACAAGGTCAGAGAATTTATCAGCTCTGTAAACGTCATCAGCTGACAAATGAACGATGTTTGACCTGCCTGTCAATTAAGACCTAGTGAGTTAATACATTTAATGTAATGGTAGAAGGATGCTCAAACTTTTGCACATGCCACAATGTGTTTGTAATGTTTATTTTTAAGTTCATGAAATAAAAGGTAATAGTATATGCATGAATATTTGAAAAAAGTCTGTTTGCTGCAGGGGTTTGTATTCACTTCTAAAATCAACAAAATATGTAAATTGTCCAGGGGGTGCCCAAACTTCTGCATAAAACCATATGTTTTTGACAGCACAGGGTGTGATTATGTTACACTGGCTCCGCTCTATCTGCCTGGTCTGACTCAGAGGGGCCTTTCAGGAAAGTCTCTGTGATTTCAGGTTGGGTCTGTAGCAGAGAACAGGTGGTGGACACGTGCTGCTCAGAGCCTCTGATGCTCACATTCCTTATTATAAGTACATCTCTCTCATCAAAGGACTTTTTTTATAAATCAGGGAGTTTCCTTCTTTTTTTCTTAAAGGAAAAACCTGGATGGCGAAGGAGCCAAAGGAGGTTCTGCTATCAAATTTCTACTCCTCATCCTCTAAAAAAGTAGAATCTGTCAAGCTGAATATTGCAAACATGTCTGTTTTGTCTAGATAAAATGGAACAAAAGTGAAGGAAGTACGGAGAGAGAAAGCGAATACGATGAAAAGGAAGAAGATGAGGAAACGTGGAAGATGCACAGGGGATAAGAGTGAAAGAAGTGAGATATAAAAAAAATGAAGATGGACAAATCCCCACTCTCCTTATATTCTAACAAGGGGAAAGGGACTGTTATCTGAGAGGAGAGAAAAAGAGAAATAACGGGAAAAGGTTGAGACCACACAAAACCTGCACACAATTCATGCTTGCTCTGAATCTCAAGGGAACCCTAAGCCATACAGTGAGGTAATTCAGACCATCTGCAGGGAGACCGGCCTGAAGAGGGGCCCTCCATTTTAGCAGGGCTCTATAAAACAGGTTTGGTGGGTGGACCTGGGTCCATACAGTGGCTCTTGGCTGTAATATTTACACCAGTTTCATAAAGAATGAAATCTACAAACCTTTACAAATAGCAGTGGTCCTTTGTACTCCCAGAGTAGCACCAGAGAAGAGTTCTTAAATGTGAATCACATATTGGAGATTCAAGAGGGAGGAGCAGCCCAGTGACTGAAACACTGCTGATCTGTCCTTTCTGCTGGTTTGGTCACTGAAGGGAGACCGTGCTGACACACAAGTTAAAAGAAAAAATAAATAAAAAACTGGAGCAAAATACAACAGTGGACAAGCACTGGGCCCACTAATATTACAAAGAGTCTTGTGTACCCTCATGTACTCATCAGCCACAAGAAAATCTCATCAGCATCAAAAAATTGCATGTTAAAAAAAAAGTGTCACATTAAAATTTTACATTTCTGACACACTGAGTCCTTCAAGTTTGAAGAAAATTGGTTATATCTCTGCATCTTCCTGCTCTGTCTCTCCTACTAATTTTGTACATACTTGCTCACAGCAATAACACACACACACACACACACACACGCACACACGCACACACGCACACACACGCAGCTGTACAAGACAGTACGGAGACACATACAGTCACGCTCACTTGATCTCAGAGCCTATCAGAGCACCTCATATAGAATGTCCCTCACCACAGCCAGATGTCACATTCAATTTGGTAATGATCTGCTGGTGGGTATTCTTGGAAAAGAACATATAGTGAATATGTGCATACCTAGTGAAATGCAAGGAGAAGCCTTAATCTCATTTTCAGGGGGGGATTAGTGGTAAGGTTAGCCATGTGAAATTATCAGTCAGCCTTTCAGAGTAATGATGTCTGTGAGGATGCTGTATCAGGACAGCTGAGGGACAGAAAGTACGTGTTCTCCTCAGGACTCGAGAGGAGGTAAAAACTGCTTCTGTCTGGGTCAAACAAACAGTCAAAGACAAATATAGATAGACACACTGGTTTATTATTATTGGCTTGTTGAAAAAGTCAGCAATGTTAGATGCAGTGCAGGAGAGAGTAAAGTGCAAACTCTTCCAGAACTCGTACAAAACAGGAGTGTAATTTGGTCCGGCATCTTAAATAAACTGTTCATAAGAAAGAACATTTAATCCTGATTTAATTACAGCTCTGAATGATGACAGACATCATCTCAGCTTTCATTTTCTTCTATTTTCAGCGTTGGTGCCGGTCGTCGTATCAACATCTTTTCAGCATGTTTCCTGGCAGTTCACAGTGTTCAATCACTTGGAGCAACAGATACAGTAGCTGGAATTCAGATTATGTAACTTCTAATCAACTAGATGAACAATATTGACTTTCTCTGTGAATATCCGGCACTTATTTCATGCACCTGTGTGAGGAAATCAACCCATCTCCTTCAATCATTTTCAAATAAACATTAAATGTTCATTAGAAAACTTAATTGAATTCTGTCACTCTAATGAGCATGTTTCCAAACTGGTTAGAGGGTGTTTTGTACTAGTTCTGTGTACTAGTGAAGTGAAGACTGTCTATTAATTTTATTCTATATTCTGGTAACTGATGCAGATGTGTAAATGATTAGTTGGTACTTGAAATGCATTTTATTTGAGTTTTTTTTGAAAAGATGATGTTGTCCTGCTGGTCTGACTCACTAGATGTAGGCTGTGGGTATAAGCCTTTTAAAATCTCCCTCGCTATGGGAAACAATAACCTCCAGGCGAGCAACCTACACGCTGATAATGGCAACTTATGATGAAGATCAGGATCCTGCAATCATACAGATGACATACATCCTTTCTATGTTTGTGGCGTTGTCTTCTTTCCCCACGTGCAAATGTTCTTGTTTTGGAGGACAACATTTACTCAACAGCAATACAGAAGTTTGCTTAAATTAGCAGCATTAGCAACCATAAGTTACAGGTCACAGCAAATCAAATAAGGTTGTAGCAGCTAAACCCGACTGTATAGAACTGAACAAGCCAATGAAGCATTGGATTTGTGAAGAGGAAGATTGAGCTTTTGTCACTTTAACTGCTCTCCACCTTCAGCCTGAGGTCACTTCTGATTCCTCTCCATCTTTTCAAGAAATCACGTCTTACTCTCGGTTCCCACATAATCTCAACAATCCACCTCAGAAGTGACTTGACAACAACGATGAATAAAGACAAAAGGATCGAGTAAGATCCAAACGCTTTAGCACCTGAACCCTAGCGAGTACAATAAATGTCACAGGGATATTTATAGTGCAGTATATGGAGAATGTCCAATTCCCCTCTCCTCAATAACGCACATGCATCTGCTAACGGCATCAGAGCGAAAAACCCCTTTTGCTCCATCCGAGAGGGGTGAGGAGGGTTTTGGGAAGTGAAAATAGAAAAGTGCATTGCGTCAGCTCATCTTTGTGCCACTGCACACTTTCTATTAACTTACACTTTAAGCCCCTCGTAACCCAAACCCCAGCCAACTGCAGGCCGCGCTGCCCTGTAGGGCCCTGGGACCGAGAGCTATATATATCTAACACTCACCTTTACAGCTGCCAAGAGAGCACACCACACAGCAAGCTGTAACTCCATCACACCATACATGAGCCGGCTGGATGGAGAAATTTGCCCTCAGCAGAACAACTGCCATAAACAGCACATGGTACACAAACACCGACCACAACAAAAAAGTGTATATGTGCTCATCCATATAATTCTCTTTACAAAGTTCAAATGTGATTTAATTTTGATTAAGGGGATTAAGTTTGACTTTTTAAAAAGTGTCATTGCCAAAATGGAAGCAAAATTTTGTCACATGACTAAAGAGCCAATATTCACAGAAGGATATACATAAAAGGCATTATGAACTTTGTGTTTGAAATCAAGAGGTGTAGACTTGACAACACCATAAAGACTTTGACTTATAACAACTCATCCATAGATAAGTGACAATGTTATAAAAAAAAAAAAAGGATTCAGAAAATCAAAGCTTCATTTGATGTGTGTGTGTGTGTGTATGTATGTGTGTGTGTGTGTGTGTGTGGGGCAGTGCAGACTGGCAACTCTGATTATCGCACTTGAAGACGGACTCAGTGATCAAACAACAAACACAGCAACATGAAAAACCCTCGACTCAGAAAATACAAATGGTGTAAGCTGTGTGAACAAATGAATTAATCAGAATGTTCAAAGTGAAACAAACATTGTTAACTCATTTTCTAATACTGTAAATGAGTGGTGGACACTTCCAGGCATGTTCATCAGTTTTCAGTGTCCCCTGGCAACTTGGGTTGTGTTGTATCATAGTTCTGTTTTATTTTGTGTGACTTGCAGCAATTCTGTATTTGCAAGTGTTTTGAATTTGCTGTGCATTGTCTAATACTGTGGTTAAATAGTTTAATGTGTTTCTCAGACTGGCTTGTGTTTTAAATTATCTGCTGCAGTTTTGTTAAGATGTTTTCTTCTCTGTGTTTTTCTAAGTTGCAGTGAAATGAGCTTTCTTAGACATCAGTTTATTTTTCATAAAAAGAGCAGTTAACACCACAACAAAAGTGTGTTGAGTGGAGTGTGATTGTTCTCTGTATTTTGAAAGCAAGAAAAGGGTTTTTATACGTATTTGAGGGCATTAAGAGATTTGACGGCAGATTCTATTGAGGCACCTGTGGCCACAAGCACCAAATGTGGGGCAGCTGCCTCTGGTTGGGTGCTAGCAATTGCCTGCAATATTTGGAGGGTTAGAACGGGTGTTTGTGTTGGTTTGATTTAATTTCTATATTTGTCTCACCTATAATTAACTAACTTAATCACTTAATCCCCCCATTAACTAAGGTTAATGTTGCATTCCCAATAGTGTTTAAAATCAGGTTTTAGACGGGCAGGGGGGAATCTAACATGTTGGTTTGCTGAGCAATTTTTTTCTACAAGTTTAGTGCATATTTTTATTTATTTATTCAGTTTTTATTTCAGTAAACGACAACACAAAAAGTATGAAAAACAATGGTATGATGCAGCGTCATTTCTCCCACACATCACTTCCGAAAACCAAAAGACAAAAATACAAAAAATGTTCCTGTTGAATTTTAAATTATAAAATTTATAACAATCAAGGCCATCATATTATTTCCACAACGCATTTCTCCAAAATGAGGAAAAAAATGACAAACTGCAATTAAAAAAGAAATCTCAAGCCTCAAACCTCAAGCCTGCTTCAGGCTGGGGACTGGGAGCTTGTGGTCATGGTTTCTAAGAGTTTATGTTTACCATCTCTCATTTTAAGTTTACTTTGTGTTTCATGACTTCTAATGATCTTTGTTTCTGGCTGGCATCGTCCTATACTGCTTCAAGAGTTTGATATAAAGACAGTCAGAGTCTTTGAGTTATTTTGCATGGTGGAGCAGATTGCCAGGAGCGGCTGCTCTGGTGCACAAGCTGTCGAAAGGCCTCACAAACTGACATCTGGGTATCTGAGAAAGTGTGGATGTGGTGTGAAAGTGTTGTGAACGTGACAGATCTCAGTGTGCTGACAGTATCACCACAGATCCATCTGTGGCCTCATTCAGTCTCTTCTGCCAGGAGGACATCAGCCCCGTCAAACTCACTGCTGTTCAAACCTTGTATCTTGTATCTGAGTACCGTGTGTCCAGAATGTGTCTAAATCCAGTGAACATGGTCAACAGTTCACACCTGACATCAGAGCGCTTCTCAAAAACATCTCATGAGAGGACTTGTAATCAGGATCCAATTTATCGCATTTGATTTTAGAATACGAGAGGAGGGGATGTGACCTCTAAACTAGAAAAAATAAAAATGAATGCCACATCATATCTATCAACAGCTGGCAAGGAGTAAAAACTTTCTTCCTACATGTTAACATAAATATTAGCAACACTGAAATCAGTTACGGTGAAATTAATTTTAGGAAAAGAGATGGCAGAAAGAGGATAATACTTTGGCGTATATGATCACAGATTGAAGTTCATATAAAACACTAAGACAACAACATAGAGCTGAAAAGTAATGGTTGCTCTCTTGTATAAATGATGCAGACTAAAACCAGCAGGTAATGTGAACAAAGGCCTTTTAAGAAAAAGGGGAATAATCTTCACGAAAACACAGGACAATATGAGGAACATTAAAAGTGCCTGCGGTAATGTAAAATCAGAGTGATGCAGATTGGTGTGGTAAACTAGCAGGAATGTATGTTTGCAAAGATGTATGTTTTTTTTTTAATGAACTATTGTGTTTATTAAGATGCACTCTTTTAGATTACAGGCGCAGACCCTAAAATATATGTTTGTTTTTGTGAATTCTGAATTTTGGACATATTTAGAGATGTCATATTTGAGATTAGCATGGAAAAAGAAAAAGTTAGTTATCAAAGTTGATGCTACAGAGTTTGTAAAGAATATAGTAACTAGTTGAGTTCTTCCACAGCACACTGGGAAAGCATTTCTTCATGTTTGTGCACATGAGCATCGTCATGTTGAAACAGGAAAGGGCCAAACCCAGACTGTTGCCACAAGCTTGGAAGAACACTTTGAGTCTCAATTAAGGAAAACGATATTTGACTCGTGAGGCCCAAGCACGAAAAGTAGCACACAATATTATGTGTACAACAAAATTTTAATCCAGCCAGCGTTCACATTGCCGCCACAACGTAATTGGGGAAATAGTTAAGTAGTATACGAACGTTGGTTCTAGAAGCCAGAGTAGGAGAATGTGTAGACGGCTAACATAATGAAATTTTTTTTTCACTTAAATCAGAACGCTTGGTGTTGCACAGTCGTACAGCTCAACTGTTTCGAGGCCAAAGGGCTGCATATCCCTCGTATCTGTGATAACTACACTCACTAACACTCACTTTCTTTGTGATAAAGTCAAGTTAAATTCATCTTTGAAATCCTGAACATCTGCAGATAAAGTACAGTAAATACTTCTTTTCCACGCTGTGACTAAACAAAGGTAATAATCGACTCACATCATTCAGGTTCCGTCACAGACAAATGTGCAAATCGATTTTACAGCTAAGTATTCGTGTCATGTGCAATTCTACTGCAATAACATGCACTTGTGTTTCACACACACATGCACACGTCTGTGGGTACGGGCTTCAAAAAGTGTGTGTGTTTCTGCTGATATAAATCATTTCAGCACAGCTGCAGTCTGCTGCTCTATCTATCCTCAGATAAGCCTTCTCAAATCTCCCTCCAACCATCATGTGGCCTTGCAGCGCTCACGGCCTGGCTGCCTCTCAAACCTCCAACGTTTGTGTGCAAGTGTGTGTGTTTGTGTGTGTGTGTGTGTGTGTGTGTGTGTGTGTGTGTCTGTGTGTCTGTGTGCGTGAGAGAGACAGCATGTGTTTGCCTCTGTGTGTTAAGAGAATGTACAAGTGTACAGAAAGCTTTAAAGCAAATGTGGGTTTGAGAGAACACGTTAGTGTGAGTGTAATTATGGGTGTAACTAGTACCGACTAATCCCTGCACGCTGATAAAGAATCATCAGCAGAAACTTTTTCTGACATTCGTATGATATTTTTAATCTGTAATCTGATCTAGTTACAACTGGATTCACAGTCTCTATTGGTATAATAGTATAATAAAAACTTTCTTTCTCGCTGAAGTAATTGCTGGGATCTGGAACAGGGCAGCATCATTACAAAGTAAAAAAAAAAGGGAGCAGCCAGACAATCAAGACAGGTTGTAAAATAGGCAACAGTTTAGTCAGACTGCTGCATCTAAACCTCTTTGTTTGGAGGCTTAAAAAAGAAAGAAGAAGAAACAGTCTGAGTAACTGAAACAGACCATCAGACTGTGGAAAGTGTGGAAAAGTGAGGAGGGAAGTTTGTGAAGGAGGGAAGAGAGAGGGGAAGGAGGAAGGAACTGGATGGTAGAAAACTGGTGAGAAATGATATCTGAAGAAAGGGAGTGGTGAGAGAAGACCTGTGTGTGTGTGTGTGTGTGTGTGTGTGTGTGTGTGTGTGTGTGTGTGTGTTCAGGGGTGCACACAGGCCACAGAGGCAGATGGAGTTTGAATTTAGGCTCCCATGAACGGACCCGTCACATTTCATTCTTCACTACTGCTGAGTGACTCTGCTGAGTGTGCTGACACACACACATACACATACACACACACACACACACCCCGCCCAAATGCATGTGTTAAAAACATATGCAAACATACAAACTAATGCATTCACACACAATCTACCACGTTAGACTTGACTTGCTGATGAGATATCTCTAATTAACAAGATCTTGCAAATATGAGATGTCAAAATTACACAAAAACATCTCCCTTGTTTCTCTTTGGTGAAGACACTGTGCTTCTCTAAATACACATACAAAGCATAATGAAAAATACAGATCCTCACTTTTTAACCAGCTTCACCTGACAAAAGTTTTCTCTTTGTTTTTTCCCTCCAGCTGCAACTGAAGCTCAGTGAGAACAACAGTCATCATCAGTGGACATTGTAGGGTGTGCAAAACACACTAGCACACACACACGCTCAGACTCTAATAAACACATACAAAGCAAGCTACCATATGCTTCTAGTTGAGGCTGCCTGGGTGAGAGCGAGTGGTTTTTGGATGAAGGCCTTTTGCACGCACAATATAGCTCAATGAGGATACATTAGCCGTTACCTTCCCAGCAGAGAGTCCCTAATGAGCTGGGGAGAGCTCAGCACCTCTCAAAAACACACACACACACACACACAATGTACATGTACAGTGACACACTCAGAGTAGCAACACACACAGGTATCCGCACATATTTAGGAATGCATGTGCACCTACACACGCACTCACTCACTCCTGTGGGGTTTTGCTAGGCTGAGAGTGGAAACATGCTAGGGGCAGGGAAACAGATTCCAACTTCTTTCTTTTGCTAAAATATATTGATGTAATTCCCTATAATCTAATAATCTAATCGACAGCAAGGGGTCCAGTATAACTAGGCTCTAATAACACCAGTAACTCAGTGAAGGGGAAAACCAGGCACATAATAAAATACGGCCTGCAGTGTAACATTAAGCCTCATGAAGCAATATGGAGGTTTGGAGGACACAGTCGAGGCCTGTCTGAGTTTGATAATCCCACATTTCATTTGTAAAAAGGTTCCAGAGCGATTTAGTATAGCACTTCCATGCAGCTGGTTGACTCCATCACAGATTAAACAAAGAGGTCAAAACCCACCCGGCAGACGGCAAGACACTCATATGGGTCAAGCTCCAAAAACACTGCATCCTACATTTCCCACAATGCAACTTCAATAGCATCTTTCATTAGACCTTCCATGCCTAGTCAATACACACATCATTTAAACTAGAAGAACCCAGTTTCTCTTCTCAGATTTTTGGTAATATTCTTGCCCAAACAGAGGCAACCATAATGGCGTCATCAGTAGTAGGTTTGTCTGACTTTAAAAAGCTCCTCCAGAGCCACAGAAGACATTATACCATGGGTTCACTGGCTGAGTAACCATAGTTTGCTGACATTTCTGTAGTTCTTTTGGCTGAACGAGAGATATCGTAGCTTCTTTTGCTATAAAACCCACTTGTAATGAATATACCTTGACTTATCTTCCTCATTGTTAAAAGTGTAGACTCATTTGAAAAGTCTACCATTGACCTATATGGTGCATTAGAAGTACAGAGAGTTTTTGCGGACATGAGAGCTATGATGTTAAAAATGAAGCAGCCTTGTAGAAACACACAATAAAGATGGACATTGTGAAAATGATACTGTAAACCCACATTTAATACAAATGGAGCTACTTCCTATTGAAATAATTCATCAATGATCTATATGCAGTTTGTGGAGAGAATTTAAGCTTTTCAAATGTACTTGGATCAGTGGATTGAGCAGCATCAGCTACATTCCTTTCACCTCAGGGAAAACGGTGAAAACAGGTTTTATTGTAATTTGCGTGAACTAACCCTTTGACAGGCCGACTGGTACATTCCCTACAGGGCTCAGTCATTAACACATTAGAGACCTACCGCCCTATTGCTCTTTCACATTTCTCTGCAGCTCTGAAAAGCTCTACTGGACCACACCTATTCAGAATTAAAACGTAACAGATACACAAACACATAAACTGGCATTATTACTCATCATCCCAAATATATTTAAGTCTGACACAGACATAAATATGTAAACAAATGCATATTGATGCTGGGACCAGACTACACATTATCAAGATGGTTCATGTCACATTATGTGATCAAGGTTCTTTAAGGTGCTTGGCCAAGAGACTGACCAGTTTGTGGTCTTTCACAAACTGCATGATGTACATCCAAAGCATCACAGGAATAAATCACCAGTTTATCATGCTCATTTCTGACACCCTATGTCTGTCAGATTAAGACATTAGACACCATTTTATCCACATTATTTCCTTTGTCTACATTAAGCTCAACTCAAAAGACTTTAAACCCAAAGGGCTCACTATGAAAGATTTTCGTCCTCTTCTTTGGTCTCATAATACGACATCACACAACACGAAACACATGTAAGAGGCAGGGAATGCCACTGATCAGCACAAAGTCACAAGACTTATCGCCCCTCATATTTAACCGCTGCGAGCTGTGAGGCTATTTTGTTCCTTCCCACAGGTGTTAGGAGTTAATGCCGTCGGTCATGTGACAGCCGCTCGGGCTTTGGTCCCTCAGGATGCCGCGGAGGCTTCAGAGCTATGAACAACCAGCCCTGGTGCCTTCATCTGGGTTAGGAATAACGGTGTTAACAGCTTCTCACACAGTACAGACATACAGCAGCACTGGCTGCACACAACAAGGGAGATGGTGAAGCTGGAAGAATTTAAACAAATATACTTGAATATACTGAGAGTTTTGTGGTGTCGCTCAGTAAATAGGTGAAAAGTGAGGGCTAAATCCAGTATTTTTTTAAAGTCTGGTTTGTTTTTACTCTTCTTAAAAAAGAGGGGGGGGGGCGAGTGTATGGACAGATCAGATTTTAGTAGTGATACAGATCCACAATCAGATGGCTATTGTCTTTGAACTCTGATAACTTGATAACTATACATGTCACAAAATTAAACAGCAAAATATTTTCTTTTGTACATCCATGTAAATGCAACTTATTGCTTTAAACAGTGTTAACAACCTCGCACAGACGTGACAACGATAAAAGCAAAAGTTATAGAGAAGTGAAATAACGTGTGGAACCATCTCTTCCCCAATATAACTGGGAACCCTGTCAACAGTGTCGGTTTAACCAAATCATAAACTTTCCCAGAACCTGTTCACAGTGACCTGCTGCTAGATTTGGTATAACCAATGGCCAGTCCAACACTAGACTGAATAGACAGGATGAGATTACAGTGGGATGAGAGTATATTTTTTGTATTATTTCTTGCTATAGACAGACGAGGCTGAAAATCATCCCCCAGCAGACACTGACTTGAATTCTGATTTTACATTTATAGTTATGTACAAGTTGTGTTTGCTCACTGTCAAGTTGAAAGAAAAGCCTGGACACATTTGGGATATATTTGCAAAGAAAGTGCAGCCTGTCAGTTCTAACTGCGGTTTGTGCTAGTGTGAGAATACATGACACACACATGGTATCTAATTTTGTTTGTACAATCAAACAATATATACTGTAGTGTATATTGGTGTGTGTTTTCGTATGCATTCAGGCATATATGTCTGTTTTTAAACACTAAACAAAGACTCTCCAGGGAAGCAGAATTAGTAATGCATGCAAGCAAACAGGCACACACTTGCATGCAGCATTTGACCTTGTGCCAAGGTATCCAGTTCATCATTGGTGAATCCCCTCTCTGTTGGTGGTTATAATGGTGTTTCCAGGCTAAATTAAATAACATGTCCTCAGCAAAGACGGGATAAGAACAAAACGAGAGAAGAAAGGACAGAAGGGAGAAAAGGTTAATATAACAATAGGAGATGGAAAGAAATAAAGAGAAGTTATAACAGAGGTGAAAAAGACAGGGACAGCAAGATAAGAGAGAAATACTGCAGAACAGCAACGTGGGGAGACAAGGATGTTGAACAAATCCCAACTTTCCTCCTGTGCTCTCAGGCCAGAACGACGATGGATTTTAGGTTTAACAGCTGGAAGACATGGAGGTGTCTCTGCAGACAGACCCAGGCCTGTAAAGGAGCACTGAGGCTGGGCAGGATCCTTAGACCCCAGCCAGAACACACACACACAGAGGACATCTGGATATACACACACTTCACAGCAGTGATCATCATTATAAATTGACATCCTGAGCCAGCAGCACATAGAGGAATAAATAATTTAGGCAGTAAAATGGGTGGAAGACAAGGATACAAAAACAATGTGACATTCTGAGCAAAAACACAACAGCACTTTTGTCTATTTAGTGAGATTTCTATACACTGATTTCAGAGACGAGAGCTGCTCCACCCTTCAGATGAGCACTTGCTGTGAATCCTATAATCCTGTAACACAGCAGTATAAATGTAGAGGGGGTCAACGCCTGAGTGGATATCATTGTAAGAATTGTAAAAGCATGAGACAAAGCTCCCAGTGCAACCCTGGTGTGCTGAGGCCTTGTGATCAGGCCAAGCATTACCAATATGTTGTACATCATATGGCATGTTTAGGGATAAACAGGCTCCACTTTGTAACCAAGGAACCACTGCAGTATCACAACAGTCAAAGAACAGACAAGAATGAATGACACACACTATTATAATAAAGTTTGTTCAATTACTATTTGTTGTTACTGTAATGGATCAGTGCTACAGTGTACTGGGTATATCCCATTAGAGAGCCCTCATCATATATTTTAATTTAGCCATTATGGAAACATGCGCATAATTAGCCTAGTGATACACATCTTTTATTTAAATATTTGGCTAATCAATAATGTGTAGCAGCAGAAGCATTGCTGTTAGGAATAATACCAATTGTAATACCTAGAGTAATACTTGTGTGTATATATATATATATTTTTAGTATAATAAAATGTATACAATATTATACACTGCATTAGTAGTGGTATTATTCTTAGTTTCAAAAGTGTGTGTCAGTGTCCCAAAGTCTAAATAACATTTAACTGTAATGAATATTTCTACTCTAACAAGAATACAGTTTTGAACTTAAACAACTGGTGTAAATCTGAAAAATAAATCGTTATCAGTAATAGAATTTAGTGATTGATTGGTTTCAATCAGCTTTCAAAAACCTAAAATGTGCTTGTCAAGCCCTAATTCATGCCAAGACATTTTTTAGTTGTTTGGCTACACTTTCCCAGCAGCTCTAAATGTCTGTAAATCTTATAAAAAATAAACAATGAAGATATGATTCAGAATCAAATTCCACGGCTGTAACAGAGGAATAACGAGGGATATGGACATCATGCATTCATTCGTTGTAACAGTGAGGGGATGAAAATGTTCAACAACCCTAAATAGCACACACGGCTGCAGAGGTATTGTGTATATACAGCTACTGGTTCAAACCCATTAACACATGCTGCAGAAGGCGGCACCACAAAGATCCCACCTGTCCTCCAACACAAAAAGGCAGAGCTGCATTTATAATTATAGTTCTCATTTCATGCTCATGCTCTATTATTATGGGGGAAAAAATAAAACTAAACTACTTATAAAAACTAAAAAACTATTAATAATACTAAATTTGCATTTTTTCCACTGAAGGATTAGAAATAACTTATCACATGCCTGAACATGAGATGCCTGCTGTCAACAAATGCCATGGAATTTGTGCATACTGCATTCTTCACCATTTTAAAAATAAACCTTTAATTAATTTTTATAATTATGAAATATCAAACTACATGTACATAAATAGTTACACAAAAATTAGGAACAATTTTTTTCTGGAGAATAAAACAAATGTGCTGATTTAATTGAATTGCACTGCAGATATATTGTGACTAAAAGTCATGCTACATATCTAAACATGACTCTTCTTGTGGTGTCTTTGGACTGACAACCACAGTAGAATAACAGGGATGCATGTACACTGGGAGCCACTAGGGGGGAGATGTGAGTCTTCTTCTGCCCTCTCTGCTGCCGGCAGGAGCTTCAGATGAGTTTGACTCAGGATGAGGGAGCATGCCAGAAAGTGTGTCCTGTTAAAGGTTTGGGGCAGGACTGAGAAACTACAAATGCTGTCTTGTTTTCAGACAGGAGGCCACACAGCTCCCAATGTTCCCAGGCCTGGGTGCACTGGTAAGGGTTTCCACCTCTGCTGGTAATAGCAACCTCAGCTAATTAACCACAGGCATTTAATTTAAGCCAGAGGAGACCTGAGCCTCACTGCCAAATGTCCCTGGAGGAAACGGGGATGAGGGAAAAGGCAGAAGGACCAATAAAAATGAGCAGGATTTAGGTTCGGGGGGCCAGGGCAGAGGTTTGGGCCTGAGCACCTGTCACACACAGCTTGGGAGCAATGAATGCTATTGATGAGCGGGGCAAGGTCAGCCCCGACTGCAAAGGGGCCTCCACTCAGCCTCTTCGGATCTCCGGCGCAAAGCCAGGGGGATTGTTGGACACCTGTCAATCAGGACGGGGAGGGAAACAATCTGGACTTGGCTACTGTGCCTCAGCTGTAAGGCAAGCTCATGACATTCTCACAGATCTCACAGAAACCCCTGTAACAAGATAATGATCTTACAATATTACACCGACATTGAGAAACATTTTGCACACTAGCACATTATGAAAGGTGAGATGAGTAACATACCCCCCAGCAGTAAACAGACTTTTGACTGTTTGTATGGCTTTTGGGGGGAAGCTGAGCCGTCCAACCAACAGAGTGTGAGTGTGAGTGTGAGTGTGAGTGTGTGTGTGTGTGTGTGTGTGTGTGTGTGTGTGTGTGTGTGTGGTTGAAGAGGATACAAGCAGTTAATTAGATTTATGAATCTTCAAAATACACTGAATCCAAATGGATAAAGCTCTCACTTTTAAAAACCAAAACAACACAAAATCTTATCCTTATCCTTTGAAGATACTAAAACACAACAGTAACAAATATCAAATATATCGAACAACCTTTACCTTTTTCTACTTGATAAACTTTTTATGAATAACCTCTGACCTTGCATCACACAATAGGTGAGCCATGAGCTATTTTGTTTGTGGTCTCTTGATAAGACGAGGCTGCTCATTGGCACCACACCAGCATCAAAAAAGACCTGCTGGATACATACATGTATTTACTTGAGGCCCTGGTTTTAGCCAAGTATCTGTATTCAGATGTAGCTTATTGTTGTCCTAATCTAAGTTGCATAGACAGCAGTCAACACTAATTCATTCATCACTATCTACAGTACATGATTGTTAGATTGTTAGATTTAATACTGAATTCATCACCTGCATGTTATTAACTCACTTTAGAAAGCAGAGCAAGCATAATCAAAGTGCTGCCTTTGATTTTTTTTCCCCACTTACTTTGCGTGATTAGACTTCTTATAGGGACTGTGGGGGTGTGTACTCATTGTGCTTGACTGACATCTCTCTGACCCCTCTGTTAGTTTTGTTGCACCTGTTAGGTTGGGAGAATTTAGAGCTTTATCATCATCTAATTCGCTCCAGAAGTTTGTTGACTAAATTTTTATTCAGCATAGCTCCAACCAAGTTGTACCTGATCTGAAGTCTAGTCTGCCAGAATAATTACTCCTGTAATTACGTTAAGTTTTACTTAAGTTGGTATGTAGTAACATATCAAATTCATGGATATGCTAACATCCACCTCGCATACAGCTTCAACAACAATCTCTGCCACACATAATCAAGGATGCAGAAAGTGTATGGTGCACTTGAGACAGGCACACAACACCATGCAGGCACCACCTAAAAGGCCCATAGCATTACAGCTTAAATCGTGCTAAACACTGAATCTGGCACAGAAACTAAATAATGTAAAAGTTCAAGTTGGAAGTGTTTTATCATAACTTAACATGGTAGTCAACAACTGACTCAATAATGGTTATTTATTCCGAAAATTTGCATTTAATCACAGTAACGTATGACAAATCAAGTGAAACACAATGAATATTGGATCTTTGGGGGCCCTGAGGGTTCCATGTTTATCCATTTGGTAATGAAGTCCTGAAAATAGCCTCTCTTAATAGTTGCAGCTCTGGAATAAAGCATGTCATGTATCCAATTTGAAGAACACACAACATCAACTGGTCTGAATGTTCATATCTAAACAAACTGAAGACGCTCACATCTACAAGAACCATCCGAAACTTTTGGTTCATTTTGTTCAATTGTTCTTCAGTTTCTTTGTACATGTTAAGACAGACCTATGATAGAGACAATATGCAACAGCCTGAGTGTGTGCACAGGTGTTAGTATGTGTGAGATACGATAGTCTTTGCTGATCTGTCTACATTCACACTGGGGAGGTCTCAGACTTCTTCTCTTGCTGCTGGCTAAGCTCCCCCTAGGAAATGGCATTAGTTCAGGGAAAAGATGGGACGTCCCGTGAAACCCACAGTGATCCCATCTGGGACCGACCCCTGACCTCTTGTCTGAGAGGACTGGGGAGGCAGTGGGGTCGTGTTGAGAGGGGATAAGAGAGCGAGGAGGACACCAAGATGATTGAATTTTGTTTTTCGGTTCAAGGAAGGGGTTTGAGGATTTAGCAAGAAATCAAAAACCCTTCCCCCCTCTTCTCTTCTTCCCTCTGTCGTCCAAAGGACCTTGCAGCTGTCCCTTTTTCCCTCTAATTTTTCTCTGTCAGATTTCAGCCTATAATTAGCAGAAAGACCTCAGTGACTCTCTGCACACATGTGAGTGTGTGCCTGGGCAGCCCAGAACTAATGGTCTAAATCCACCCCCTATACACACACCCCTCCTCCCTGCCAAGCCTCCAGATTGCAAGAGTGACAGGTTCACATGTAGAGACTTCAAGCTGAACTTCGTTCTCACTGACCGTGCAGCCTTAAACGGCAACCCCGCAGAGGTCTCCTCCACAGTGCCAATGGGCATCTTTAAGCCCCCACAGTCCTTCCCCCGGCTCGGCATTCCTTGCATGGCATGGAACCCCCACCTGCTGCCCGCGTCGCATTTAAAGACCGGTTTTATAGAACCGGCTAAGATTCAGGGTCTGTGAAGTTACAAAGGGAAAGCAGAGGCCGCCATGCGCACCAGCCGTGCCTACAGTGGGAACAGTGTTGCAGGAAACGCTGAGAACTTTTCCATTACATCCCTCCTGAGGCCATACGTGTCAAGTCGTGGTTGTATAATCAAAGAGCAAGGTCGTGTTGTTACAGGTCAGCAGCTTGTCCGTAACGAGTTGAGGTCCACGTCCTGCTGGTGTGACTGGGCAGTGCAGTCGCTCCCTGGGCCTTCTCAGAAATCCATCAACGTCACTATGATTTAGCCACCTGTTAGTATTCTGCCTCCTTAAGCCAGGGAACACATCAAGACAAAAAAAAAAATCAAGCAGAGGACATCATCACTGCTGCAACTCCCCCAGCTTAATTTAAGGTCATTAGTCACTATGAATCAAATCCAAATTATTAACTATATTTTACTTATGGGTAATTTTGAAGTGCATGAGTAATTTCAGCAAAATTTATTTAAATTAAAAGAACTCATTCTGCAGAATTGCCCTTTTAACTGTTGTGTTCTGGAGCCCTCAGAGTCCTGAAAGATGATTTTTTTAAAAATATTTATTGCAAGTTATCATTTTGTACAACATTATAATATTTCAGGACTTCAAACATGAGTTACAACTTCACCATTCTTACTGATGACTTCCAATAATTCCCACTTCTTGTAGGTCTAATCAGCCACATCACTGAAAACAGCATCTTATTTCATAAACTGATCATATGTTTAAATGTGAAATCAAAATAATTAAACTACAGCTGTTTAAATAAATGTGTTTAAGTTAAAAGTAACAAATTTCTCTCTGAAATCAAGAATGAAGTAGTAAAAATTTTAAATGCTGAAACAAAGGTTCAAGTACATCATAATTATTGTACTTAAGTCCATTATGTTGTTAAATGTACTTCTGTTTATAAATCTAGAACTCCTCTATTTGAAAAGTTCTGTTGTAAATATAGCGCTATGCGACTTGACAACTTAGTTACTTTCCAACACTGAATATTCAAAAAAAAATTTTAAGTCAGAATGCAGAAGTGCTCAAATATCAAAAGTTAAATAAAATACCTGTTTTGTCACTTTATACATGCTTAAACAATATTGTTGTGTAGTTTAATCAATTTCATCATCATTACATTGATATACTGTATGACATAAGATTATCATGTTTGTAAAAAATATCTTTCTCTCCAAAGTAACCAGTATAACTGTCACATTAATGTAGCCAAGTTAAAAGCAAAATATTTGCTGTAGTTGTATTTACTTTATACCACTGCAAATAGAGCAAACTGTCTATGTCATGCATGTGATAATCCAACATTATCATCATAACTAAAAAAAAACAAGATCTTTGTACTGTGAAATGTCTTAAATAAAAATAGTAACTGCTCCTCCCTTGCCAATAAACACATACTATGGGACTGCAGTATATTTTTAATGGAAGGGAAAAGAAGGTCAGTGCAATAGCGCAACAGCTTGAAATCCAAGCATAACTATTTCCAGTGTAATACCGAAGCGTAAGTCAGCGTGCAAAATGAGACAAATGCCACCCCGCATTTCGGACGCGGCAATATTTCCGAGGAAACACGACACTCATCCTAGAGTAAACCGTGTCGTTAAAGGTATTACAAAGTCATTCTTTTCCTCCTTTTTCTCACACTTCATTTGGGCATTACTCTAGTTTACGGAGGCTTTCTGCGGTTATGGTGGATTTGTGTGGTTTATCAAGTTTTCCTGGCTTTTCTCCCTTAAACCCACAACACTAAATCACACATTTGTCTAAACAGATGTGGTTTTTACCCACCATGACGTACAACTTGTACAGAGCACCTTTTCACTGTTTGTTACACGCAAGTTTTGATCAATTCAGCACTGTGACACTATTCATCAGCACCCATGGGACGTGCATAACTATAATCATTCCTTATGTTATAGACGAAAGCTATTATTCATTCAGAAACTTTGACATGTTGCTGGCCTTCGGTCTCAAGAACATTATATTCTTCCTCTTTTGCTTTAATTCTCTCTGATTCACAGCCATGATTTAATGAGAGCAGAGGTATCTATAGTAAGCAGAGCAAAGCTGCAAAAGGATAAACACTGCTGACCTGGTGAGGCAGGGAAACCTCAATGTGGGAATAGACAAGAATTGAAATGAGGGTAGCAAGACGAATGGGGGAAAAAACAAAATAATAAAAACATTAAGTCGCTGCAGTTTGATTGACAAGTTCATGTGGGGAGATCTTTACCGTAGCAACATAACTTTGGTTGCTAGGAATAACATAAGCAGATGGATGGAGTGTCTGATTTTCCGCACTGACCGTCTGTAAGAGACGGCATCTGCTAGTGTGTTTGTTTGTGTGCACTTACATCTGAGTTTTTATGAGTGTGTATGTGTGTTTATGTCTATATGAGTGTGTGTAAGTGTGGGGATCTTGATTCTCCATGCCCACAGTTTTGGCACAGGGAAAAAGTATTAGATTTAGGGGACAAATAATTAATTGACATCAGCTGGTGAGGTCCAGCGAAAGGTTGCGGCTACAAATATAGCCGCTTTTTTTCCCAATAAATCGCCGCCGGTGTCGGCAGAGGCTTCTGGATTGACAGAAAACACTGCTTGGCATTCGCTGCCACCCTGATTAATGTGACAGAGAGGTCTTTCAAGTGTGTGCAGAAATAGAACATCAAACGGTTCAGACAGCAACAAAACAACGTCATCTCAACCAACCAGCCGGCCTGCCTGACAGAACAGGAGAATTTGCCCGGTGTCCTGTCCTGCTGGAGGACACGAGGAATCCCACAACACCCTGGATTTGAACAACACCTGACTTCCAAATCTGGATGTTTCAAGTTTGAACAATACTGTCTGGTCCAACTGAAATTTTTGCCTGATCGTGGTCAGCTTAAAAAGTGTAACAAAGGGTTTTGTTTCTTTTAATTGCGTAACAGTATTTGGGGAACACTTACATCACTAATACAAAAAGAATCTCCTATGTCCAGTTTGAGTTGCGTTTTAGTGTCCCATGGTACGATAAATGCTGGTTTTCCCCCTTTATAACAATACAGTTCTTGGGGGATCCGCTGAATACTTGTTGTTTTTTGCGGTTTCATTATTTTTGGCATGAGAATAAATGTTAGTCATGAGCACAAAATATCTGAAGCTTAAGTTAAAGAAGATGTTTGTGAGGTTTCTTTTTTTACTACATGCAATAATGTAGTAATAGTAGACATTACTCCAGTGAGAGTTTTGTACTGGAGAATTTTGTTTTGTCAGGAGAGTCTAAAAACCTCAAAACAGTGCAGTCTGAAAAGTTTCTTTTCTTATGAACTATGGAAAAAATGTTGGCACAGGGTATCATTCATTTTCAGTGCAAATCTTGCAGATTCTTTCTTAAATCAATTGGCATTTCTTTAACACAGGTGGAGTGGTTTGCATTAGTGTTATTACATTTTAAAATATAATCACTTTAAATTTAAAAAAAAAAAAAAGGTATTAAATACTAAAATGCTTTTCATTTATTAGATATTCATAAGAGATTCACACTTATTTTCGTAGTAGATAGATTCACTTTTCTTTAAGTTGTCACAACATCAAAATCCTCAGCCTGCATGTTGGTCTGTGCTTCAGCTGCTCTGGTATTAGAGGAAAGAAGAAATAAAGTTGGGTGTGTACACATTTGAAGATTATCAGGAGTATAAGTGTGTGCTCATAGTAAGAGTGCTGCGAGAGTGGGCTGCTACAGCAGTGTGACCTACTGTAATACACGTGTGAAGTCTGTCAGTAAACACCTCGATGTATTAGGGTGTTGAGAGACAGTACTGAGTTGGTCTGGGCACTCAGTTATCAGTCATTGACAGGGTGATATGTGGGAGGCTGCTCAGGCACCCATGTCAGCATCACCGGAACCAGAATCACAGTAATCTGGGAAAAGTTTTTTTTTTTTTTTTCTTCCCAATCGGGTGTATTGGCACTGAGCTGTTTATCGCATCTGCGGGTTTAAGTGTTGCGGGGTCATAAAATTAGCACCTTTCTAAAAAAGACGGGCGGTGATGTTTGGAGAGGAGCCGGCCAACATGATTGTGGGATATTTTGGCAGCTGCCAGAGCCATGGTTAATGATGACGCTGATGATATTTCTGCTTTTATTGACCTGTCAGTTCTTATCAGAGACTTTCTGTGTAAACAGCCGTAGAGGCATGGCATGGTCCAATCACTGGAAAGATGAGCAGGGCCTGCGGTGGTGACAGTAGCCTATCTACAGGTGTGGAAGGAGCCACTGCACCGGGAAAAAACAAATGCTGTAACTCTGAGCTAAATCAGAACAGATTTAGATCACAGTTGGATATTTAAGTCAACTATTGGCTACCTCTGCTGGCTGAATATATACAACTACTGGAATCACTACTGAATTACTCTTAGTAAGCATTTTGTAATGGTATCAACTCAGGTCTTTTCTGTACTGTTTCAGAAATACATCCATCATTCAGCCAGCGTCCTGCCAGAGTCAGGCTTGTTTTTTCTAGAAAAAAAAACCCACATGTTCTTACTCATAAAAACAATCTCCCTTACAATCTATAAAATACAATTTCTATTCACATGCTCAAATGCTGACACACACAAGCTAACTTCACACTATGCACACACAAAGACAAGTTCACAAACGGGTTATGCTGTGTAAAAAAAGCTACAAATCCTGACAACTTTGCACACAAAGTTGAGCTCAATTTTAGCCTCCAAAGTAAACTATCATGCCTGGGCCAGCACTTGGCCTTCACAAAGACCCACTGTAGTTATCACCTAAAGTGTGAACGGACTGCTCTCTCTGCTTTTTTATAAACAATGTGGACAGCCAAGAAAAACATCATAATTCCATTTATTTACTTTGAAAAAGATGTAATCTCTGGCGCTGGATATCTCTGAGTGTATCTCTGGCCAAAACAGGGTGAACTTTGGTGCTGCGCTTTTTTTACGCACCTCCTCCCACAACCCAGCTCTCTGATTCCTCGGCACTTTTATTTGACTTTCGCATTCCTATGCTGCGGCTCGCTGAGACTGAAAAGTTGGGGGGCAGCAGTGGTATCCTAAAGGTTAGAGAGGCAGGCTTGTGACCAAAGGGCTGACCATTGAAAAGCAGAGAAATGTTGATGGATAACAGCGGGATGGGGGAAATTAATGAACCCACAGTGGCTCAGGGGCTAACAGAGGGAGACTGTGGCAGATCTCAGGTGTGAATGCATATAATTGTGTGAATGTTAGAGGGGAGGAGCTTGAAAAGTGTAGGTGCTCCTATAGGTAATGTCAAAAAATCAGCAGTGAGAGATATCTGTTTAATATATCTGAACTAAAATACCCCAGAATGCTGTAATAACACATCCCTAAACTCATGTTTGCTAAGCCTGCTGGTTTATGGTGGCTGATATCAATGAAAAGCAAAGACAAGGCTCAAGCAAAGACAAGAAGAGAGCACAATATACTGTAGTAAAAGCTGAAGACACACAGTATATAAAACTTTCTAAATCTCCATACCGGTATAATTTTCATAGGATCATAATGGTGGAGCCACATAGGAATGTCCCTAAAAGGATAGACACTGGTGGTGATGAAGATTTGAAGAATACTGAGCTTCTAACTAAAGAGGTGACAAAAAACTATTAACTTTCTCGGTAAGGTGGTGGTCCAAATAACAGCTTAAATGCCTTATGGCATAGATTCTCCAAATCTCTGGAGGTCTATCGTAGTGATGAACATGATCTTTCCAAAGGATATTCCCTCATTTATCTAATTAATTTGTCACCTCCCCAGGATTACTGGGGAGGTTCTGGACTGGACCTGGAGCAGGATCACATTTTGTCTGGCACTAACGGACACTGGAGGTAGGTGGAAATGGTTCACATCAGTTTCACACTGAAAAATAAAGCAGCCCGGAAGAGATCTGTTTTTTAAACTGTGTGCAACAACATAATTGGTTGACAGAAGTTGAGCCAACATCCGAGTGATTAAAGTGGATAGGAGGAATTCCTACTTAAGATAGAAGCAGAAAAGAAAAGGTATAAATAAGAGAGCTGCAAATTTATTTAACTTTAGTTCATCTTCTTTAGGAAAAGTTAGTGCACATGGGAAGTTCCTGTTTCTTGCAGTACTAATTTGTAATTTGAGATGATGGAACAGGTGCATTTTTACTTGAAATATTTGTCTAGTGCAACTCTGAGGTGACAGCATTAGCAGCAGTCACAAGGTCCTGAATAGAACTGAACATTGCACTTCAAAAACAACAAATAATGCTCAATTAATGCTCAAAAACATGACAAAACACAATTGTGTATCCACTTGTCAGACACACTCACACCCCCTCCTGCTGATACACACTGTACACATGTAGAAGCACACAATGGTGGACTCTGGGTCACAGTCGTCCGTCCTGGTGAGAGATTGATGTATGCGGTGAGGAATCTTCATGTGATGTGACGATATCTGGAACATGCAGCGGCTGCCCACCCGCATGCCGATGGTTCGCTACCCCATCCTGCTTTTAGATTTCCACTGGTCTTTAATGTGAAAAGCCCACCCTGCTGTAATTTGCCCTCCACTAAAACCAAGAAGTGACTCAATGACGGGAAAGGTTGCACTGACCCCGTGAACAGCCCCGACAGCGCAGTATTAAAATGCAACTGACCGAGAATGAAGTAACAAACTTTGCTGCGTCCTGGAACACGCCAAGTCAGCACAGTTAATCTCTCATCAGTTTATAAGTTGCTTCACTAAACATTGCAAATGAAATGTGAAATAAATATACAAAAGATAAAAGATTTATTGTTGTATTGATACCACATTGAAAAAATAATAAAACGGCTTAAATTACTGAATTTTGATGGACTGTCTGCTTCAGAAAAAGGGAGAGAGTCGATTTAAAATCTGATTTGTCAATTTATTATTGAATATATGAATCAAATTTTCAAAATATTTCCACTAAAATTATATGTCCAGTGAGTAAGAGTATCATGAAGCCGATACCTGACGCTGCAAAGTTAACGTATATTGAAGCACAGATTGCAAAGAGGTGGTCATATAAATGAAATGACTTTTCACTTCAACTGTAAGCTGTATTACTATGTGGTCTTTCTATTTATATAACATGTGCATTGTACATATGTTCTGTACCTTGTGGTCTATCTATATCTCCATCCGGCTGAACAGGTGCAACCTTACATGCAGCCAAAGCGTTCTGGAAATGTATCCCCATAAATCAATTTAGATATAATTACAGACAACACTATTCATCAGTCAGCATGGTCTCATATCATGTCTTCTGAAATGATTAGCATAGCAAGCTATTTTCACTGATGGAGTGATCAAATCGTGAACTACTTTGGTCTCCTTCTCTTTCATCTGGGTACAAACACTTCTGTACGTCGAGCCAACTCACTCGCATCTAGAATTATTGTTAAGCAGGCTGCTATGTGTTAATGTATAGGGCTCATTGTGTACGGCAGAGTTCTGACATATGTTGGACAGTGATTCTAGCAGGATTAGAAATTAGATCCACTAATGCTAATAAATGCTGTAATTGGCTGCTAGATTGCCCATAGATAAAACTACCAATTGTTATCACGGTATGTTGGTCATACCCTGCAACTACAACACATCATATGACTTCTTTTTAGCTTTAAACAGCACTGTGTAGGTGATTTTATTTACTTCATGTAACTTTCAGGTTTGTGTAAATAATAATGTGAAAGCTTTATTCGAGAGAATACAGTTAACCAAATATATAGCCAGTTAAAAACCTGTTATTTTTTAACATAAAACTATGCAAATTCTTTAATGAAATTAGCACTTCACTAAAATGAGCATAGAATCTAAATGTGTATTGACTGATGAATTGGCAGCTGTTCACAGCTTAATTCTGACAGGAGCTTAAACGTCATTAACGATGAACTTTTCAATGCCAGGCAGGACACTTAAAATACAGGAAACAACTAAATAGTATAGTTTGTAAATAATACTACAGATAATGACGTATTAGACAGAAATGCACTACTGTACATACAATATACACAAAGTGGTCTGTGATATCAAAAGTTACCCAAAATAAAATGATAGCCAAATCAAAAATAGCATGTTCACACCAGCAAGGACAGAGAGAATAGCACTGCAGTACAGCCAGCCCCATTAGGATGCTTTCCAAATGAACAAAGATGGATTGCATGCTATTCAGTTGACAATCATAAAATCACTGGTCCTGCTCCACAGTGGTGATAGAGTGAACCAGTGTGACATGTGGATTTAGGGAAAGTGCTGATTAACTAGAAGCCAGCTAATTGGTGGTTGTCTGAAATAATCGTAATGACCTGGTGACACAGAGTATGAGCGGTGTAAACGATCGGGCCCATGGCGCTATGACAGAAGCGCTGAGGGAGGAGGGGGAGTGGAGAGAGAGGAATAGTGTATAATATTACATTATATGCACAGATGACTAGTTTTACAGCACCAACAGGCATAAAATCCACTATAGATGGATGAGATCTGTTCTCAAATCAGAGGGGGGTCCTCTTGTAGTTTGATAGCAGAACATGGAGCCTTGGCTGAGCTAGCATACATGCTATTCATATCGCTAAGCTTCTCCCAGAAAACATAAGCAGCTTCCCACTTTATCAGCTGTTTACATGGCAAACAAGTTGGAGATATGGATTTATGGCCTCAGTATTTATAAAAGTGTCCTCACCAGAAAAAAGACATCCTTGATCATTTGCTCACACACTTAGGACCTGTCTACAGTATGTCTGCCTGAAAAGGACACATGAATTACTGTTTTCTGTTAGGAACAAGAAGGGAGCCAAACAATGTTCCAACATCACAAATCTATGTTATTTTGACATGGAAAACTACAGTTTGCAGCCCATCTCCAGCCAACTGTTAACACTGGTTTCTTTTAACCATGACTATGATCTTTACCTAACCTTAACCAGGTAGTTTTTTTCCACCACAAACACAATCAGAGTGAACAGAGGACTCTACAGCATTCTTTCACCACACTGTTTTTGTTTTACACCCTGCAAATCTATTGCTTTGTTCTAACTACTCTACCTGCAACAGGAAACTGTTTTGATCTGAAAAGTTCAGATAAACCCACTGTACACCACTTGCCCAGTACCAAACAGTAGAGAGACAAAGTAGGTGACTAGCTGGTGAACATAGTGGAAGATTTAGCAGCTCAGACCTGGATTTTATCCTCAAGGGTTGCGAGACCAAACCACAGCAAGGAGAAGAGTGGATATTAGACTTATGTAGATTTATTTTAAAGTGGTTGTAAAATGACTTCAAATTAATGCTAATGTTGCAGTGTGTGTGGTTTTGGTGTCCTGTCCTCTCTCGCGGCTATACTTGCCTCCCAGTTCCCTCTTCCTGGTGCACACCTGGGTGCAATCGGCACTCGGGGACAGAGGGAAGGGATAAAAGGGGCGAAGAGTGCAGAGAGGAGGAGACACACGGACGGACGGACGGACGGACGGACGGACGGACGGACGGACGGACAGACAGACAGACCTGGGTGAGGGTTCTTTTGTCCTCTCTACCTTCTCCAAGCAGGGTTCGTTCCTCCACGCACACTTAGGTGCGGTGGGGTTTTGTTATTTTAGTTTACTTTCTTTCGGGCTGGAGATTACCGGTAGTCATGTTATTCATCTTTTGTTTTAGGTTAAGTTGGGTTTAGGTAGTTTAGGAGGAAGCGCTGGGAGCAACGGCCCAATGCGTGGTTGGCCCAGCGTTTACCTGTCTTTTGTTTATTTTGGCCGGGGTCTCCAGTCCTTTTTGTTTTCTTTGGTTTAGGTTGATAAACTATGAATAATTTTGGGGATATTTCAATAAAGCTTGGGTGAAATGTTATTCTTGTCTGGTGTCTTTTTTATATATGTTGCAGCCTCCTGCCCCTTTTGAGCTTTATTCTTGGAGGCCGTAACAAGGCAAAAAAATAAAATAAATAAATCACAAGGGTCGTTTTGGTAGGCAGTGACAAAACTTATTTTGATGTTTATTTCGTGGCCTTGTTTGTCTTTGTTTCAAAACTTAAAATGGAATTGAATGGAATAAAAAAAAATTTCAAGGAAATCTTTAAAAAGTGTAGCCTGTGCCATCCGATACAAACACACTCTGACCCTGTGAAACCTTGCATGGTCCAATGATGGAAAAGTAATTCTGAAGTCCACCATCTCTCCCACTCTCTCTCTCCCTTTCCCTGGTACTGTAACTCTATATCTGCAGCTCAGCCATCGCTGAGGTGATTAAAGCAGATCTGAGCCAACCGAGTGAAATGCAGTCTGCAGGAATGTTCCACTTGATCATCCAGAGCATACCAAGTGAGAACGAGAGGTGGTGTTTGGGAGGAGGTTTAGGTTTCACTAGACCTTCTTATGTTGTAGCAGTCAACCAAACATTTAAGCTAATAAAAAATTAGATGGGTGGTGACGTCGGCCAAGATAGTCAGTTGATGTGTGAAATGTCGTTGTAATATTAATGGAACCTTACTGGCATTAAAGCATGACCATACAATACCTAAAAATTACCTCTATTAGTTTTTATTATAGAACTAATATTGTGAAAAACAAGTGTGTATCGACGGCAGTGACCTAGATGTGCATCATTCAACAAGAGGTGGGAAGTTAAAACAAAAAATTATAGCTTATTTACGGACAATAAAAATGATGACCTAAATTCTGACTTAATATCCTTTGATTACTTGCCATCAGCCCCAGTTACATAACTTTCTACACTTCAAACTACAGCAAGGAGTGGTTTTAACTCATTGTTGATTAATTAAAAATCTCATTGACTAGCTCAAGAAATATGAATTCATTCAAAACTTAAATAAAATATCCTTTAATTGAAATTACTTCTGACTTAAACTTATGTCCTCACATGAATCACTAATTTCATCATATCTCCAATAAATACCACAAAGAGATAATTGCTTTTGATCTGTTTCATGAATTCTACCTCTTGCCTGTGAACGTGTCTGTTCAGGTTTAAAAGTCATCTGATTATCCATCTGATAGTCACCTTTGTCCAAGATCATTGCCTAACAAAGCTGAACGTGGGTTATGATACATGCACCTGTTCCCCATTTTATTCAAAACAAGTCATAGCCATGAAATACATTACTTCCTGTGTACAAGTAGACCTTTTGCAAAGAGAGAACAACAGGCAAGTGTTTGGAAAACTTTTTATAAAGCTTAGAAAAAGTTAGGAAAAACATCTCCTCATTTTCTTTCATTCTTTTAATGTCTCTGTCCTGATTCAAATACTGTACACCTTGTTTCCACCCAACATCTAATGGAACAGAATTAACTGCCAATATTTTCCAATGGCTCTGGCAGTACTACACCTTTGTGTTACGTTAATGTTACGTTACCCTATGACGAGAGAGAAAGAGGAGTGACCAAAAAAGCGAGAGTGTCTCTTCGTGTGTGTTTGTGTGTGTGTGTGTGTGTGTGTGTGTGTGTGTGTGTGTGTGTGTGTGTTTGCGTGTTGCAAACAGTTATATGCGGTTATATACATTAAACTGTGGCAGGCAAATTAAATTCAGAATAAATTTAATACTACAAATAAGAAATAACTACATTATTGTGAAAACAAGTCAAATATTGTCTTGACAATGCATTGAGGAACACATTTGAGATCTGATCACATTCGCAGGTGGTCTGGGCCATATGTGTCCACATTCTTTTAGCCTACTCTACTGATTATTGATTTGTCCCACCACAGTTTGATAGGCCATGTTCAGACCTGGTATTAACATCCGTCTCGGGTGATCCGATCACAAGTGGACAGCTCTCAGTTCGTCAGTTCACACCTGGCTTTAAAATGGGTCTCCACATGCATCTTGATTGACCACCTGTGATCGGATCTCACTTCCCTGCTTTATATGCAAATAAAAAGGTATGCGTTGGTGTTTTTAGCCAATCGACAGACATGTCCGTTGTTAATGTGCTTGTGTGTGTGCAACCTCCAAGGCTGAAAAATGAAGCCAACACGGAAGTACCAAAAACTGCAGTTTCTTCAAATGGTTGCTTGAGTCTGGCTTCAAAAGCGAGTCAATCCCCATAGATTCCCATGTTAAAATGCCCAACTTTACACCTGTGTCTGGCAGCGGCAGACATTAATAAAACCACCTAGCGAATGGCACTTATTAAATGGTGAATTGCAGACCTGTGTAAATAGCCAAATAGCTCCTGTGCAACTATTTTCACCCAGGTGCAAATAGAAACTCTAGGCCTCATTGCTTCTCACCCAATATAGTGTAGTCTCAATGGTACATTAAAGAACTGCCTCTAAACAGATATGACTTACTGTCTGTCATTATTGTGCACAATAACTGAGCACCTGCTTCTGTACGCAGAAAGTACTGACACACACACACACACCCCAACATGCTCACCTTCATCCCGGGGTCACAGTCACATTCTTTAGACAGAGACAAATTGCCTGTCGCACAAGTGTTCTTCCCACTCACCCCCTCCCTACACACACACACACACACACACACACACACACACACACACACACACACACACACACACACACACACACACACACACACACACACACACACACACACACACACACACACGTAACTGTCCTTGTGTCCTCTTAGCAACAGATGAGCATTTATCTCATGCTGGAGAAACAGAGATCACGGTAAAACTAAAGGAATACTCTTAAAAGTGATTGTGACAAGTTTCTAATTTGCTCACAGAAGAGCAGCATGTAGCAGCTTAGATATGTCTAGATATTAAAACATCCACTGAAACTCATCAAACCACTCCTGCAACACAATCCATTGCTCTCAATAGTAATTATTTTTCCAAAGTAAAGCCAAATGCACAGCTTCCATTTCACAATATCACTGTCTTTTAAGATCGAATGATTTTGGGTGGAATATCACTTTAAAACTATTTAAAAGCCGAGGGCACTTTGGGGATTGTATTGAACTCATTAAAAATGAATATAATTTTTTCAGGATTTAAATAATTTTTCCTTATTATAGTGGCAGTATTTTTAACTTTTATTAAATTTAATTTATAGTAATATTTTCAAAAAGAACTTCCCTTAACATTCTAACAATCCTAAAACTTTCACTCAGACAAAGTCTACTCTGCTCTTGCCCCACCCGCCTGAACCGTTAATTAGCAAAGAAAACATCTCCAACCAAGACCATCACGCTCCAGAGGCACCCCTTGGCGTGGAGAATCAAGGTGTTAAAACGGGGAACTGATTTATTAAGTTCTAATTGTTGGTGTGGATGTCTCTCCGTCAGACAGGGGCTGAGGTTACTGACAGACTCCGCTGAGTGCTAACTTTTGTCAGCTAGCATATTCATAGCAGACTGAAACCTCCCACTGAGGAAAGAATATTTTTGAAAAGTCGCAAACTTGTTGCCACCACTCGAAAATTGCCCCTTGTGTCCTAGAGGGGGTACTGTTTGTTTTTTTCACCTCCAGCAGACAGATGATTAATGACGAGGGGGAACAACAGAGGAGGGAGAGAGATACCATGAATAGGGAGAAATAGGAGAAAGAGAGGGGAGGACAGACAGAGTTGAAAGCAGGGGGTTGTGGGCCTAAAATATCCTGGCATGGGGGGTTGGCAAGGGCAGCGACGGGGGTCGCCATGCTCGCCTGCAGGCCGAGTTTGTTCACAGACCAGCACACATAACGCATGACTTACTGTAGATAGCAGGAGATTGCAGAGGCTCAAAAAAGTGAGGCTTGTCTGGCTGGGCTATTTGTGGAGCAGAAATTCAGCTACGGACACATACTGTCATCTGATGATGGATCAGTGGGAGAGGAGCAGATCAGGTGGAGGGAGGGAGGACAGGGCATCCTGTTGCAACACAGGGGTTTTGGGGAAAACAAACCTCAGCCTTCAAACCACGTGCCCGGCCATCAAGCCTTGGACAATCCCAAACGTCTGCTGGGATCTGATCACAGCTTCAGTTTGTTTTCTTTGGTCTGAACCATAGATGGAAGGCTTACTTTCTGTATTTGGTTCCACATGGGCTCACAGACAGCTTATTCATTGGACAGAGTTGTAGTTACCTGTCACCTTGCCAGGTTACAGATTCAAAACAAATCTGACTCTAGACCTGTAACTTTATCTGTGTGATGTCCTTGTCCTTCCAGAGTTGACCAACTTTGGTGTTTGTACCATATTAAAGCACTTAAAGCAGCACTGCATCAGTTTATTTCTGTGACTTAACTTGACTGCCCAACCTTATCAATATATCCTTTCCTTTTAGTTTTTTTAGTTTACTTCCCTTCAGTCTGCCAGTCTGCCATCTTTGCATAATGCCCTGTCATGCCCAGTGTTCTGGTAAACAACATATGTAGGTGGTAGACACACAATGACACAGCCTTATTTCCCTTAACTATTTTGTCTGTTGTCTCATAAAGTTTACTTGTAGTAAGTTTCATTTTTGCTCTGGTTGTGGATACATTTACATGTACACCTATACTCCGATTATTTGTAATAATCAGTAGGGCTGCACTTAACGATTATTCAATTTTCTTTTAGCTCACTGATTTCAACACAAGTTCTGGTTAGGGATGAGTGAGGATAAGAAAAAATATTAGAAAATTCAATTTGCATTGGAAGGTTTTTTTTTCCCTTCTTTTTTAAATAAATAAAGCTCAACAAGAGACCACAATGACTTGATAAGATAGAATTTCTCAGGGGACATGACAAAGTACTCATAGAATCACTTTTGCAGTCTACTGGACTAAACTACTTGTTGAAATGTATCTTCCCCAGTGTGGTGGACCTGTCTGACTCCCCTCCTACAACCCCTCCACTCTCCCCCACACTCCTCGTCTTCCCATCAGTAGTTGAAGAGCTTGACTGGGTTTGGAATAGCACCAGTGACCCCTGGGGCAAAAGTCTGCAGATCCTGTCATGGGTCCCCCTGAGCCCACTGTGCCCTCTGTGATTTATATCTGCTGTGAATTTACAGCTTGTGAAATACTCTCCGTTAACAGCAGGACGAGAGAGAATGGAGAACCAGGGTGGTGGGAGCTGGAAGAACAATGGGCCTTTCCGCTGGGACACAGATTAGCGCACTGGTGTATGTGTGAATATTTGTACGTGTATGCACTGAGAAGGTAATGTATATTTAAAGTTGCACATGTGAAGAATCATCAAGGTCAAGGAAAGGATAGAAGTAACCACACAACCATCAGACAAACAATAAATACAACAAAAAAAAAAATCACAGTTATTAAAAAGCCAATGGTAGCCGGGATTAATGAATACTCAAGTCTGCAGCCAGACAGGAGCAACTTAAACTCCTTGAACAGGGGGTGGCTGGGATCAGCCAGGACTGACTGGGCCTTCTGCAAAGTCCTTTCCTTGTACAAATGACTTAAGTCATTCAAGGTCATGCCAGCACACTTCAACGATATCCTGCAAATTGTTTTATATTTTTGAGGTTAAGTAACCCATACAAGCCGATGAAGGAGGAGAACAGTAGAATTTCAAAGCTTACAACAACAGTATGCGCTGATGGGCTTTTCTACACACAGCATCCACTTGAAGCTCGAAAGTCAGCTTGTCATCAATTACAGTGCCAAGATATTCAAACTGCTACACAAACACAACAGCCTGATCATTAATAACTGCAGGAGGGATGACTGTAGGATTTTAACTAAAATCAAATTTTCAGATTTCCACAACTTGCACCAGTCTGAATGATCAGGCTCATCACTGCTGAGGAGACTCGATCACTGAATCATTGGTGAACTTATTGGCTTTGACATCTGCACCTATGTGTGTGTTGGTCTGAGGCTGTAAATATGTGTTTTAATTTGAGGATTCATGTGAATGACACACGTCTGCACTGTGAGTGTATGTGTATGTGTGTGTGTGTGTGTGTGTGTGTGTGTGTGTGTGTGTGTGTGTGTGTGTGTGTCTACATTCCCCAGTTGGAGCACCTGGCGTGGAGGAGAGCTTATAAATTCCCATGATAAGGAGAGGGGAAGTGTCACATAGCTTGGTGTCATTTTTTTAAGATGTGAGGAAATGCCGCCCAGCTTGATTTCCTTTTGAAATACAGCAGCACTGCAAATACTGATAAGTTCCCCATGCTGCTTAAACTTTTACTGATGTAGCAGAAATGTTGGAAATGGCAAATCAAATCCAATCCTTATTTTCATCTCTCCCGGCCATCACCACCATTTCCTCCACAAAAGTGCGGAATACAAGAAAACAAAGCAGTGAAGTTTTTTTCAGGCAGTTAGAGATTTAAGTATCAAAGATTGAACAATAAATTTGGTATTACAAACAAACCAGTGATTTTTAATCTGTGGCCTTTATCAGGATCATCATTAAGGATCAAACTTAAAGTTTCCAGTTCCCGCCCTTGTATCTCACAGAAAGAGAAAAAATCTGAAATGATTCTCGGTGAGCTGATGCATCTGTTGCAAAGGCTGGTGATAAGCTCTTAAATACTTCATTATAAAGCTGCATTATTTGCCTTGGGGGGCAGCATACAATGGGGTACTATTATCTCATTAAGTAGTAGCAGTGTATTTGCAAACACTTGACAATTCACACACCCAGCAGACACGGAGCAACACTAGCATTCCTTGATGAATGTAGGGGCCAATATCGACTCTAGATATCATCTGTATTAATTAAGGTACAACAACGTATTTTCTTTCTGAGGAGACTGAGGTCATTTGGAGCAAACACACAGCTTCTTTTTTTTCCAAAAGGTAGAGTGCAAGGTAGTGTCGCGTCTCTGTTCAGCTTTAAGCTAGCAGACTGCTCAATGACTGAGGGTGAAACACTCAAGTCAAGTTTTCAAACTGCTTATGATGTCTCTGACTGGTAATATTACAACAGACCGCTCTCATATTTTATTTGAAGAACACAAGTTTTTGCCAACAAACAGAGGGTTTAGAGTTCCACAGACGAGGCTGTAGAAGTGCATGCAAATAGAATTGTTGATTACAGACACCTGGGTGAATATTGCATCAAAAAAACAATGATAATCTTGGCATTAAAACACTAGATCTGCATTATTGAAACAAAAAGAATCAGTTGTTGCTTGAATTGCTTTCCAGCCAATAAAAACTGAAAATATTATATAAAAGAATTGGGTAATGATAAAGAGTTGGACTTAGATACATGTGTATTGTTATGTTTTGCAATGATCAAACAGAAAATGAACCTGATGATTTGACTTTACATAAGGTAGGGAGAACCTCTATCTCTGATCCCAGCCTTAACTTCATTGTGAAACCAAAATTTCAGTTATTCCCAAATTGGTGCTTCCTAAAATAACCCCCCACCGACTCTGTGGTGATCTGGCTGGGCACCTCCGCTAAAACTGCCACCCTACATAACTGCACTGCACAGCCTCCTGGTATTAAAAGAGATGTTCCACATATAATCTCTCCATTAATTGGTTGTCAGGCGTGATATTTTGTCATTTCATTCCCTGGTTAACTGAGACATTGCTCTAGACGTAATCTCTAAATCAGTCTGTTTATCAAAGGAGGTTTCCATGTAAATGATAGGTTGAGATAAGCTCTTTTAATTGGGTGATACGGGTAGTGGGTGGGGGTTGGGTGAATCAGAGAGACCAGAGGCCATTGAAAAGGAAACTTTGCTCATCACAGAATAAGTCGTCACAGCTCGTCATAATGAACTTACACATGCACAGAACTGTACACAGAAATGGACTCCACATACACACAGTAGTTAGTGTTGCCTCTGCTCTATTCTCACTTATACAGCAAGGGTTTTTGTAGGGGCGAAACTGATGATTCATCTACCTACAACACAAAACACAGATGCTGCTTGACCTCATGAATCTTGGTACTCGTGCACAAAGCGCACATTGGATGATGCTGCACCTTAAGATTTCTGTCTAATGTTCTTATGTTACATGGCAGAGAGTAAGAATGTTGAGGTTAGGGTCGTGGATGGATGTGTCACAGATCTGTGTCCACTCCAACCAAGTGATTAAGTTTTGGCATGTGCAGAATTTTTTTTAAATGGCACTCAATGTAAAAATGATCAGGCAAACCAGAAAAATGTTCAAGGTTTGATCATTTTGCCACATAAAGACATCCATAGAGACAAAACATCTGTCTTGCTGAAGTGATGACATCACTGATTCCCTCCCAAAGATGCTCTTCAGCTGACTTCTGACCTCCCCTTTTAAACAAAGGACAGACGAAAGGGGATCAATTGTACATTTGCATTTATTTGCAGAAAGAGTTGAAGGTCGGTTAAAGAACTACAGCCCTGCATGTGAAAATGTCAACGTCTACGGACATTCCTGCTAACAGTAATAACTTGTTGCACAACTTTCAACCTCTAAATGTTAGTCTACACTAATGTAGAAACTAGGAAAAACTTTAGTAAAGTTCAGATACAGATTTATATTTGTAATCACATTACATAGTATGATTTTAAAAATGTCGCAAATATACGTAAATAATGAATCTTAGCAAAGGCATGGGAAAGAGGACGGGATCTCCAAAGACTTTTATTTTTGGCTTGTTGGTCTGCACACACCATTGACCAATGGTTGTGAGTGAAATATTTTCACTAAGAGAGCAACAAGATAAAGTTCACCAAAAAGCCCCAGCTACATTAGACTAAAAAATGGTTTCATGAAAGTGTAATAAATCAGAGTCATTATCACTTTACCATGCTTTCCCAACAAAGTAACACACTGCAGGAAGACACGGTATGGATGTAGCTGCATGGTGCATGTTGGTGTGGGTGGGAAATCGATCCTTTGTGATGAAAGTAAGAGGTAAACAAACAAACAATTTTGCCGAATGTCATCGTCTCCCCGCTGGGCGTTTGTCGGTGGGGGTCAAAGGGGTAGAGGGGAAAACAGGAGTGGAAATGTCATAAATCAGAGGGATTTTAGAATCTGATGACAAACCTAATTCCTTTCTGAAAAGATCCGAGCCACCCCCCCCCCTCCCCGACTGTCATCGAAGCTGGCCTATAAACATCGCAGCTGTCACCCAAACTCGCCCGGACCGCGAAGGACATGCCATCGTGCCTCTCACATGCTCTTTCCATGGGCCAATTCTGGACTGGAGGGGCCGGCGAATTCCACTTTGCATTTTGTCACATTCGGCCGCAGTGGGAACTGGACCAAGACCCCAACTGTAAACCACCACCACCACCACCACCCACTATCCCCTGTCATGTCTGACCATCTGTTGAAGGGCATTTACTCCTGCAAAATCACTTTATCCTTCTATCACTCCTAAAACAGGTTGTGAAGCCTTAAAAAGGAAATATGGATGAGGGGGGAGAGGTGGCGAGAGAGCACAGGGTGGTGAGTGGGTATGGGAGGGTAGTGGGGGGGGTCGGCACACCGTGCTAAATGTTGTCACTGCGAAAGGTGAGTAGAGGAGCTTTAGAGGCCATTTTCCACTCAACAAACGCACCCCCTGCCCCTCCCCACCCTTCTTTCTCAACACCACGCCACACACACACCACACACACACAGGCAGTGGTAACTAGATAGCTCCTAGCGTGCCTGCTCTGTAACCTATACAACGAAAGCTGGCAACTCACTCACTAGAGATAATATATATATATATATATATATATATATAAAATTACACTGGGACATCATGGCATCTGAGGAGTATGTCTCACGGTGCCAAAACTGTGGCATTAACTTTAACCTAAAGCAAGATGAGACCCTTTACTGGTTTATGGCACGGGCACATTCAGGATGTATTGGCACATGTGAAGTCTTGGCCAAGTCCTGCTGACACACATATAAACAATATAAATAGAATTTCCCTCTGATTTTGAAAAACACTACATTCAATTATTTGAAATCAAAGTGCTAATGGTTTGGGGAGCCTTGGTAGCACTTGGCTGGGCGCATGTCCTAACCTCAACAGCCATGGTTTTGGGTCCAGCCCATGGACCTTTGCTGCGCGTCATCCTGTCTCTCTCTCCCCGACTTTCCTGTCTCTCTCACTGTGGTATCACAATAAAGGCAAGAATTCCTTAGAAACTTAGAAAAAACTGTACAAAACAAAACCCACACCTCAATGTGTATACAATGCATGAAGTATAAGCATTTATCTAAGAATTAAAACCCAATTCCAAATTTCCATGCAGCATATTGGCAGCTGTTGGCTAAGATTTATGGTACTTCACATCCATAAAGCCGTTTGCAGCTGCTTAGAGATAAGTGCTCTGATAAGTCAAACGTTCAGTACACTATCAGCCCAGAACTGTGTCTGCTTGATAGGCATATAGATAACGATAACAACATGAATGTTAGTTATACTTTGAAACTGTAGTTAATGACGCTGTAAGCTACTCTTTTTTGGAACTAGTTAAACTACAGCAATTGATTGAAAGTAACTGAAAAGTAATGTGGCAGTGTGGCTACTTTTGTCATAAATTATTACACCACCAAAATGAATCTGATTGAAACTCAGAGTCTGTTAAATCATTTTTAAACATCAGTATCACTTAACTAACTGAATGTATGTATTTATGTAATGAGACTTTTTTAAAGCAGTGCAGCTATTTTTTTTTTTTTTTTTACTTTTGGTGCACCTGCAGTAGCAAGTTGACTAAATGAATCAGAGAGCAAGACTGACACTTGACCAGCTCCCACTCTGCTGACCAGCTCTCCAGAGTAGGGTGGTTTTTTTTGGGGGGACTGGGCTGCCGGCCCACTCTCTCTTTCTCTGCCACAGACAGTCAAACCAGCCTGCTGCTTGATTCTCTCCTGAATGAGAGGATGGAGAAATGAAGGTGCATAATCTGTGCTGGTGACGGAGCAACAATTTTTTTCCCCTGCAGCAAAAAATATATAAGTAGTATTTAGCAACGTTGTGTTTTAAAAAAATATCTAAATTGGGTTTGGGTTACAATATTTTGAAAACAAGTCCTCAAAATTAAATGGCAAAATCATGATTTCTCCCTGGTGTCAATCACATACTGTGAAGCATTTTATGATCATCATGATCATTGGTTTGTACCTTCCAATACCATTACAAATCACTGCTGAAAAATAAATTTGATGAATGATGTGATGATGCTATGGTAAAGGTGGTTACATTTAGGTACAAAAACAGTTAGGTTTAGGTAAGATCATGGTTTGGGTTAAAACAAGTACTTTGTCAGGGTAAGGTTAGCCTCATCAAGTTGATTAAAGTTTGGGGGACAATTGTGGTCATGATTAAAGGAAACCTATTTGACTTGTGATTAGAAACTGGAAAGAAACAGCTGTCTCCTGTAATAGTCCAGCATTTTGTTGACCCATCCATCCACCCCAGCATCCTCCCTACACTGACTTTCACTCTATAATAATATCAGCTCACTTCCAAATACGACTGATGCTGTCGTTCCTCTCAGGAGGAATGTGTCAGAAATACAGGGAAATGTAGGATAACTGGTTGTTTCACTAGCTTTGCCACATATAGCGTGCTTAAAAAAGAAAATGACGTTTCGGTCAACAGTGTACTCACCATTCTAAATCAGTGCCCAAGTAATATTACAGTAAAAAGGAGATAACCACAGCAACAATACTTGCTATAGTTGCCACTTGCTAAGACAGAACCAACTCCGACTGAACGAACAAAAGTGAAAACAAAGCAAAATGAAGAAATGAATGATGATTTAAACACAGCTTCTTTTCTGCTTGTTGTAAGTGGCCATGTTATAAGCACAATAATCACCCCAGGGTGTGTTCTGCTATATAAAAATAAGTTAAAGGCATTTCCTTTGTGGCGTCAGTTATTTTCTCATATCAAGACAGTTTTTTATTTTGCTATAGAGCAGGACAAATTATATAAATGGCACCTGTAAATAAAAACAAGTTCATTGTACCTATGATCACGAGTAAGTTGATTCTTCGTGCATTTGTTTTTGTTTTGAAACTTTACTGTTACAGAGTGTTTTCCCGACACAAGTGGTTTAAATTCCTGACTAACTACTGCCCTGGGTTTCCCGCTCTCGGTTAGTTTAGACGTAAATGGCCACAACACATCATAAATAAGAAGAAAAATGTCACAGGGCCTACTTCCTGTGTAATTAGATCAACATGCTGTACTGTATGTGATGCTGGAGAACGTCTGTGTGTGTTCGCCATATGTACAATGACACACACACACACACACAACGTCTTTGTCTACACACACACACACTTCGAATGTGTTGTATGAGTGAATATAAAACAGTTTCCCTATGTCTTAAAAAAGACTGCTGAGGGTTCACATCCAGCTGCTGAATTTATTGACCACCATCAGCAATTTTGGGAGGAGCCTCTGTGGTTGTTTGCAGTTGGCTTTTAGACAATCTTCAAGAGTGACAAAGTTGAATATTGTTATATTATTGTTGCCTCAGGCTTTACAATTTGCACAGTATACAACACCATCTGTCCTTACACCCTCGAGGCAGAACAGAAAAAACTAACCAACAAACCCTACTAATTTGAAGTACAGGTGCAAATCCCAAATTACTGATAGAAAAACATTTCTTCCTTTTCATAGAATCATATTCACTATGTAGTTTGTTGGTTTTACTAAACTGCGATTGCACAACTACAAGAGTTATCATATCATGATTGTTTTCATTGATTTTTGCAGTTTTTGTAGTAAGTAACATGAGCTGACAATGTGGTTTTCACTAATCAGTGGAGCTTCAATGATAAAAGTTATGTCTTCTGTGAGTGAGACTGATATTTCAGCAACTTGGGTTTCAGGATAGTTTTTTCATTTATGCATTGAACACTGCAACAAATCCTGCGTTTTAATCAGTAACAAAAATCTAATTGTTTGAGTAATGCATCATTAGCCTGAATATTAACGGATGTCTTTTCACATTTGAGAAGGTGAAGGCTGTGCCATGTTTAAAGATTTTACCTTTACATGTTCAAAATAGCTGATATTGTCTCAAATTGAATCGTTAAGTGAAAAGAGTTCAGAACGAAAGCTCCCTCTCTTGCTCCATCAGATGATTGGAAACCGTGAGATTTGGCTGAAAGCTCAGAAAAAAAGCTTGTTGGAGGAGTTAAAGTTCCATGTTTGTCCACTAATTACAAACCAATGGTTTGTGGCCTTGTTCATGATGGTTAAGTCAGCGCCTTGTCTGTGAATGTGTGAATGAGAGGCAAGGTGTAAAGTGCTTTGGATAAAAAAAGCTCAATAAATGCAGTCCATCCTCATTGAGGTCCATAATCCCTCTCATATTGGGGCCAAATGATTTATTGAATGATCAATAAAATGTTTGTTGGTTGCAAATGGTTGCATAGTATAGTGCATAGTAATGCATATTAAATATGACATCACTAAAATTAAGACAAACAGTAAGGCACCAACAGATTTCCACCTCAGGGGTAAATGGCAACATATGCTTTGTTTTATCAAATTGTGCTTTGTTTAACACTGTGGACTGAACAGTTAGGAACATCTTTATTACTTTATAGACTCAGTGAAAACACAACATGTTATCCTGTGACAGCATCTTAACACAAACCCACTATTTTCTGATAATGTGTTTAAAATCAATTAAATTGTCAAAGTGTGGCAGGTATTGATGTGTCTGGCTATCTTCCCTTTGATCTTTGCACAGCCTCACAAAACACTTTCTAAATCTCATTTTGCCTGCGTGGGAACTCATCCGCCACCACCTTTTTACCTCTCTGCAGTCAAAACAGTGATTATATCAATCACGGCCGCTGCAGCTAATGGACATAACAGCCAAGTGGGAGAGAAAGAAAGAAGTCCAGTGCTGCTAGACAAAGACAGGGAGAGGACCAGAGCTGAGGGGGTTGTCCTGCTGTCTGGTTCCCTCCACCACTGACTCAATTGTCATTTTCTGGAAGGCGATCACAGTAATAGTCTTGTAATTGGCTTTAAGTGGATTAAGTACCAGGCAAGGCAGAGTAGCTCTGGCCAGAGTTGTGCAGTCCAAACAAAACCTGTTGCCCAGGGCGTGACTGAGCGTGAGGTCTCAATCTGGACAACAGACATGGCTGCTCGCAATATGCATTCCAGTCCACACTTCTGATTGGCTGAGTCACATTTGAAGACTTTGTAAAATAGCCAATAAGCAAACACCTGTGACCACAAAACTGTCAATTTACCCATACCAGTACGTAGATGTCACATAGCAACCACTTTGTTAAGCTGCTGTTTAGGAACAACATTGTGTAACAGATGAATATCACAGTAAAAAAAGATTCATAATTCTTGAGTAAATGTACATTATGGTATGTACTTATTAACAGACAAAGCTAAAAAATCAGTACATGCAAGTCATAGGAAAAAAAGGCACACTACATATTTTAGGTTTTGGCTGTCTTTCAATGGTTAATGGTCAATCAGTCAGTAGCCTACAGCAGTAATGCCTAAACCTAAAGCTGAAATACATACTTTCTGTATTATAATACAGTGGGGATATCCCTATGTTGCCCTTTATGTTGTTATCTCCAGCATACTTTTGCAGAAGTTGCTAAATGTTTCACTGAACTCTAAAGCTAACCTGTTATAATAATATAATTACCACAGCAATATATAAAGATCAGAATCTAAACAAAGCATTCAACACAAATTTTCTCCTGCATTAGCCTATAGGCTGTGAACAATTTTCAGAGCAGCTTCCTTTGTTGGCTTGTGCTAGCATTGGCAACAGGCTTATTTAGCTAATTAGCATTATATCATTATGTTTTTCCTGCAGTGTCTTACATATTCAATTTACTGTAGTCTCTACATTTGCATACATTTTATTTAATCATTTTTAACTAACTTCTACATGTTACTATCAGTTAATCAGGCAGTCACCGACAAAGAATCACATAAAGTTATAGTACATAATGAGCATTAATAATAATAATAACCACACCTTTCTCTAACAGAACATATAAGAGAAAGAGATGTGAGAGCTGCGGTGCATTCATTCTGAGGCTTTATAATAGTTTACAGATCTTTTGAATCTAGACCCTGCAATTAAGGCTTAATTTGAAATAGGCAGGCAAGTTATTGCAATGAACTGTCCAAGTAATTCATGCAACTGTGTTATGCAGTCCAAACGTCAGAGTCATCCTCAATTAAAATCTTCTTTCCACTGGCTCTTTAGTCGTGGTTGTAAATTTAACTTGGCATTCCTTTATGTAGCAGGTGTGAGGGATTAGGCTGAGGGAGGCGTTCACAAACTGTACATGTTGTGAGACATCTGAACTTGAACTATTTCACATACAGATTGATTCACACACTCCTGATGTGTGTGAAGCGCAGAATATGCTATACATATATTGCATTATACACTGCAGATGCAGACATAAAAGACACTTACAGAGAAATAGACAACTGGGCAGCAGAGTTAGCAACACTTCAGAAAGAGTACAATAGATAGACAGCAGTTTTACATACAGCTGGACAAAAGAGATGTGTCAAAATCCATATATTAACGTTACTCAGCTCCTTGCTCTTTCAACATCTGACATCTATACGGAGAGGACGAGTGCTGCTGGTGAGGATCTTCTGCCTATTGGAATTTATATCGTTTCCTTTAAAAGTTATTTGACCACAAACGGAAAGTTGCACATGCATGCAGAGTATTTGCCAGTCTGAGAATTCACCTACTAATCACCTAAAAATCTGGTATCAGAACTGTATGTCTCTAAAATGCCAGCTGTAGAATTTGGTTATGCCATGATTAATAAGGGCAAAAGAAGAAACTTTGGAAGCAGTGGCAGTTGAAGATGTCAAATCAATTCTGAGGCAGAGACTGCAACATCTTGTGTTCTATAATAATGACTTCATTCATGAGCATGATGTTTTTTCAGAGAAGACAGCCATCCAACAGTCAGCTTGCACACAATGTTGGATTAAAATTTCGCAAAAATTAGTTTGAGGAAATGAATGTGCCCTACATAATGATGAAATGCCTGCATTCAATGCATTCCAATGGAGTAACTAAAGAGGTTGTCCTTGATTTAAACAGTGATACACAACCACACAGCTCCTGTGAATGATCTACTGTTTTTGTATTGTAACTAAACACAGAAGCCACTCACTCACACACAGCACACACTTCCACAGCCTGCCTTTGTCTTCCAGCTGTACATTTCAGGGACTTAAAAGAGGGTTTGACAGAGTTCAGAAGCAGTTGGTCAGTGTGTGTTTTTGACACACAGGTTTCAGGCACTTGTTGAACATGTGCAGCCGCTCCAAATTCCACCAGGGAAAAGAGAGTGGACCCCAGCTTCCTGTTTTCCCCTCTCAGCGCACGTCGCAATGCGACCCCAGCCAAGCTGCTAGGCAGCACAATGAGCGCGGATGTGATTCAGCTTTCAACAGGCCTGTTACTGGGGATTACCATAGCGTTGTTTAATAGTGTTATCCGGATCACAATAGAATGTTGTTTTATCAGAGTAATAAGTCAGACACTTCGCTCACTGACGGCTTCAGAAATGTCACCGTGAAATTTCTGCGAATCTGTCCCTGGCCTCTGCCCAGCCAGTGCAGGTGAGGTCCATGAGAGAGCACAGCTGCCACTCTCAAACTTGCATTCAGACACGCACCAGCAGGCATGTATGGCCCCCATAGATAGATTGATGGTGGCCGGGGGAACCAAGGGCTGTGTGGCTGTCCTGAAATCAGGCCAGCTTTAACACAGCGGACATGCTCTCAAGCCCACAGTCGTAGTAACATTTTATGTGACAAGCATTATAAAGGTGATTTATAGAACGCATGTGTGTTGGGCGGAATAATTTTCAGAATATTTAGCCGGGGGTATTAGGTCTGCATTTTTAAATCTGCCTGGTTGTTCACATCGTCCTTACATTGACCGTTAAACAAACTTCCTGTGAAAATAATGAGCGTAGCAAATGGAAAACTGTGAATGCCCTCTCAGAGGGCCTGACAAGGACAAGGGAGGCATGCTGTTGCAAGCACACATTTATGAGCATTGTTGTTCTTAATGGGATGGCCTGTTATGTATGGCACTGACCTCTGGCTTGTTCTCTTTTGTACTCTTTCATTCAGAGCAGACAGGGACCATAGTGCCAATAGTGCCTGCAAATAGTTCAGAGCTTTGATGTAAAATGCCTGCAGAACCAGGTAAGTGGAGCTTAGTGGAAACAGTTCAGACAGCTTGAGTGGTCAATAACACAATGGTTTACTCAGTTGACTTTCAAATACTGTTGTGCTTTTCAAAACTATGAGATTTCTAATGTCAGCCTGTGAATAAACTTCACTTTCCTGGTAGGTACTCCAAGTCTATCACATGAGTTTTCTGTGGCAAATATTCTCTTTTGTGTATTTTTAAGAGCAATATGCGACTGTCTGAACCTACCTGTTTTCTGTACCTGCCCTGGCTGCCTGTAAACCTGGTCGTCATCACTTTATCTATTACAGTTCCTTCATTACACTGGCCTGCCTGTGTGTCTGTGTTTGGGACCTCCCTGCCGATCCAGCCTAACATGCACCCAGCAGACAAGCTTCTAACTCGGCCTACCATTTACCTAGGAACTCTTTGGAGCCCTGAGCCCTTCATCCTTCAGCCAGATAGTCTCCAGCCTGAAACCCAGTTGGCTAGCCTCCAGCAGGCCCGGCATCAGGGAGGTCAAAGGGTACAGATGACCCTGACATATATCACTCACAATACATTTTATAATATATTTATGCGTTGAAACCACATTTCAACTTGTCCTATGATACCCCACCCCTGCTGTTATTGTGAAAATGGTGGAGTCGAAACACTCGAAATACAGTCAGATGTGTATGTCTCTCACTCTCTCTCTCAAACACATTGACAACAGACCATCTGTGAATAGCCCCTCCTCTCCCCCGCAGAGAAGAGGACTAGCATAACTGCTAGTCAATCAGGCCCAGATTAAGAATGCAGAGGCCACTCTGCACAATGTCTTGGATCTTGGCTCTTCACACACGCGCAGTCCAGGTTTTGAATTATCGGTTTTCAGCGGAGGCTACTATCTGTTCGAAACACTTGTAGCTTATAAAGGATTTACACTGACAGGCTACAGCCTATGATCACAGCCTGAAGGACAATATCAACACCTGTAGATATATTCTATCATACAGGATTTACACCTGATGATTGCAACAATACTTTCCTGGGTTAGCAGCAACAATATCAACACATTAGCATACAGTGTGTAGCCGAATAGCATACTCAATCACATTCTGCCCCACCTCCACCAATACACTTCTTTATTTCTGATTCTTCTATCAATCACACACACACAGTGATCGATTCATACTGTCCTATAGTCTAACAAATAACATATCTAATCTATATCAGCAATGCAACCACACAGCTGGCCACCAATGTCACTAGTTGTTGATATTTGGTTGAATGTAGATTGTGATGTCTGGTATCAAAATTCAATGTCAGGACAACATCTAATGCCAACGTCCCTTCGATGCAGAGTTTTGAAAACTGACGTTGATAACCCAACGTCTGCTTAACTTCACGTCAGTTAGCCAACGTTGGGTTTTAACGGTTCATTTTCAACAAAAATGTAACTTCTGTCAGTCGTTAAGAGCCCAACATCTTTCTGACATTACATTAATTTTCGGTAATTTTATGCCAGAGAAAAACGCCAGATGGACATTATGTTATTGTTATTTAGTCATGGGGTTCGACAAACTAACTTTATTTTAATGAGAAAATAGACCCTCGATTTTTTTAACAGCCCCCTCAGTTACAACAGGGCGCCCGGCCTGAACAGTTGAAACAGTTAGCTAAAAGTAACTTCCGGTTAAAATAGGTACAAAGTAATTGCTTTAACTGATAACCTACCGGGTCTCTGTCATCAGCAACGGCGTAAGGCTCCAGTGGAGATGAGGGTCAGTTGAACAGGTGGCTGTCACAGGGTTGTGGCTCTCTACCTTTGTTCTGCTGCTTCTGTCGCGTTCTGTCCTTCTTCTCTTCGACGTTAGCATCTTCCACCTCCGGGCTCTTTGCTAATGGCTAGCAAGACGACTTACGAAAAAAATCCAGATATAGTGTATGCTTTCCGAATTTCAGTTTCTCTGATATAACTTTCTTTCTCTGCCTTTCTCTTTGCTGCTCCACTGTTTGTTTGTTTGTTTGTTGTTTGTTTGTTTGTTTGTTTGTTTTTTATGTTTTAGGAAACCTCTATGTTACCCGGCCTGCTTTGAGGCTAAATTCCCGCCGTCACCTGATCTCTGACCTGACGTGGGTCGTCATCATCACGATACCACAATCATAATATTTTTTCTTATTTGAAAACAAATTAAATCTGCATTTTTGGTTCATATTTCAACACACACACGATTAATTTTATTTGAGTTTTTTTATTTTATTTTTTATTTTTTGGATGAGGTGGGGGTTTCGACGTCCCCTAGAGGTCGGAGGCCGCCGGGCACCTGCCAAATCCAGGTGGATAACTTCCTGTGCAGTAGGCCAATGCTAATTCTTTAACTTTGTGCTTCCTCAATGCACATGGATATTGAAAAAATATTTCCGAAGACTCAAATAAACAGTCTGGACCTGATAACCGTACATAGAAATTTAAGGAAACACATGTGGGAAAGCTGAACAAGCCGACCAGAGTGATTAGCTATCGAATTCATTTGTTAACTAATTTGTTTTCCAGTATCTAGGCTCCAAACAGTGATGCTTTGGCAGCTGAGGCAGCAAGAGAGGGTCAGGGAGGGATAGCAGCTAATGGAGGGAGAGATGTAGGACAGGAGGAGAAGGATATAAATATTACTTATTTGTCACAAAGTACTTGGCAATTAAAATATTTATAGTGGCGCACCTCATACAGAGACCATGTTAGAGCTCAGGGTGGGCAGTGGTGGTGCTGGATTGGATGTGGATAAGGGCACAATATGGTCCTGCACCTGTAGACCTTGAGCAGTCACCTTTCCTTGATACTCGTCTTGCTATTCCTGAGTCTGTTCCTCTTCCTGAGCCTGTACCTGAGTCAGCTGTTCCAGCCGACATCCTACCTGTTCCCAAGTCTGTCCTGCCAAGGAGCAGCCTACTCCCGAGGCCATCGTCTCTGCCAACAACCAGCTCCTGCTCCTGAGGTTGTATTCCTAGTCAATGATGCCCCACCATATTATCAGGCTGCCAGCCTCCATTGTGTCTGGTTCTCAACTTCACCTGTTGGCCTGTTGATCCCCTGAGCTGTCTGCCCGAGGTCTCCTGCTCTTCGTCTCTTCTGCCACCAGGTTGTCTGCCCAAAGTTTCCTGTTTCATGGTAGACTCCAACATTTGGCCCCTTGATACTCACATCTGATACTCACATCTGATACTCACATCTCTGTAAAATTTCAAAAAATACTAAACCTCATCTTGTCTGATTTGGTGCTTTCAGGGAAAAATACATCCAGGTTTAAATTAAGCTATATTTAGTCTAAGTTTTTTAGGTATCAATTTTATTTAACAGTATTTCTTTATGGCGTTAGGACCTGCTTCATGTTAAAAGCATTCATTTAAGAGTTAAAAAACATCCACTTCCTCAAGTGTTTACTTTTATGTCTAGATGTAAAAAAAAAAAAAAAAAATCTGTTTTCAATTATGTTAAACAAAGAAAAGTAGTTGATCCTCAAATCTAAGTAACTGGAAATGGCGAATATTTGTCATTTATGCTTGATGAATTCATTGACAGTTAATTGGTTGTCAATTCATTTTCTGCCAGTTGACTAATAGATTAATCAGCTATGTTTAAGCACAACTTCACTTACATTACCTTTACCACTGCACATCCTTCTCACACCACTGCGGTTCTCACACTCAGAAAATCAACCCTCCACTGGGGTCTCAATATCCAGGTCACCTTCCCAGTCAGTCACACTATACGAGGACCTGACTGCAATCTGCCACGCAGCACCGGACCTCTCTCATTTAGACACAGGGGCTTCCCAGCAGGGTGTCTTTGTACACAGCAGGCACGGCACCATGGGACGGCCTGGGACGGGCCTGTCTCCATCTGGGCCGGGGGTTTTATCAGAACCACCTGCCTGTGGGGGTCGACCATATCTCAAACATCTCTTTTCCCTCCTTTGGAAAAAGAAAAATCGTTTAGACTGTTTCCTGTTGACCTGCATGCCATCGCTGAGGCCTTTTTTCTGAGAGTGTTTAAATATTTGTGTGTTTTACTTCCCCTTTTCGTGTGTGCGTCTATGTGTGTGGCTGATTGAGCATTACTACTCAATACAGCATGTCTCTAAAATAGAGAAAACTGCATTTTACCCTGCTGTCTGTACTTTTTTGAGTTTGAGGATCAAGATTAAGGGATGTTTTTAATAGAGGACACAGACTGAGGTTTGGCATGTACAGGGTAGAATTATGGTTAAGTATAAGAGAACAAACGTAGTCAACACAAGGTCTTTGTAAGTAGTGATACTTGCATCATTACCATCATTACAAACACATGCTATGAGGACAGGGACTAGTCTTAACATATATAACTATTTTAAATAATCAAGATACAGAGGTTCGTAAGTCAAGAGATCACTTTTTGTCTCAACTGTGGAAAAATGTGATAAAACAGAAAAATCCAAGTGTGATATTTTCACACTGTGTGGAATAACTTCTAACTTAATTTCATTTTTATTGTATTTTACTTTATGTTGTTCTCTTTTAAGGCTATATGTATTTTAAAGATAAAAGTCTGACGGGAAAATCATGGTTACAAGACTTTAAATGTTGGTTGTTATATATATATTCTGTTATATTGTGAATATAAGTCAGTATAACATTTGATGTAATTACCATAATCATTCAACATACTAGGTCAAAGTCTCCAATATTCTTGGCATTCATCACAAATCATTCATTGTTACCTCAAAGAAGATTTACTCTTTCATCCTACCTCAGAATTGTGTTTTTATCATGTTTTGTTTTTGTCTCTTCATGTGTGGTTTACCCAGTTTGGAGACTGAAGGGTGCATGAGATTTCCTGCATTCAGGAAGCTGTGAAGCTGTCTCCAGATCTCCTTTTTCTGCTCTTCCACTCATCTGTCAATTTCAAATCTGTTCTAAATTTACTTTTCCTCGACTGTCCATCTTTCTTCCATTCAGAGAGAGAAGAAAAAGAGAGAATGTGACAACCGTATGTAGAGAGGAACAAAAGTTTTACAGTTGGCCATGGTTTGATTTTTTCTTTTTTCTTTTTTTTTTTGGTTTCAAATGTTTTGCCTGCAATGTGAATTTCCAACTAAGACGAGAAACTCTTTTCTTGTTCCCACGTGAATTCAGTCTGTGAGGGAATGAGTTTGTGGTTCATTGATCATGTTTGTTGGTTGACAACATCAACAGAAGCTGAATGTCTGAATGTTTTAGTCCAAAAAAAAGGAAAAGTTATCATCAGCACTGACATGATGATGGCAGAAATAACAGAAAAATTCAATATGGAACAAAATGCATTGCATTCTGGTATACCGAGTATTTTGGTAATTGCCAAAGTTAACTAACGGACAACAATGTACTGACAAGAACTAAATTTCAACTGGTTGTTATTATTTGCTGAGTTACTGTTGTCCATTTCGCCATCTGTCTTTTTGAATGCCTAGTTATTAGTCTGTATTCAGGCCTTACAATCACTATCACAATCATTACGTTGCAGGGAAGTTTGTTTACAAAATAATTTGTTTGTGATCTTATTTCTCTTTTTCATGCAATAATCAGAATATGAGCAAGAAGTTACTACAATTATTATTGTTCTTGTTTTGGGATGTCAGCATCAGCCAGACTGTCTTCTCATGATCATTTCATAAAAACATGTTTCTGATGTTGTAATTTTGTCTATAATCATCAGACAGAAGCGAATATCGCTGTAACAGACTCTCTCTCAAAATTTGAACAGTTTTGAGTTTGAAATAAGAAGAAATAAGTCACCGATCACGAGAGTGTTTCCTCTTAGTTGCAGCTTTTATTTGAATCATAATAGTTAAATCATCAGTGGGAGTTACTATGAGAGACTGTGATGATAAGACTTATACTTTCATCAGATGAGGTAATTATCTTCACTTTTTTGGCCTCAGAGATCTGTACTTCTGTGACTGTAAAAACACTGGCCACATCACCAGAGTCTGTATGTTTCTTTTTCTAAGCTTGACATCTATATCATGACTTTATCAATCCTTAAATAGATTCAAGATGTTCCTTGAAGAGAAAACACACACATACACACACACACACATTGGTGTAAGGCGGCTGATGGTATGTGAAAGCCCTTTGTGAAAGAGCTGTGATTTAGTGCTTCAATACACTTGTCAGGCACACTGTAACACCTCTGAGAAGTGGGTCTACGTCTCCTGTCAGCAATAATTTACAGTGAAGATGAGTCAAGCCGAGGAATCTCAAGCATAAGAGAGGAATAAACACAAGAGGGCAATAGTTTACCAGGAATTTCTGATTGCAGTGTCTCATATTAACTCACACTCTGTCATATCAAAACCAGACCCTCACATCCAAGAAATTAAAACAATGTTTGTCCTCTCTTTTGCATATGGTCACTGAACCCCCCCGGGCTGGACTTGCATCCAGTAGAGTTCCCCAGAGAGCGATTCTGAGTCTGTTAAAATGTCCGAAATGTGTTCGGAGGGAAAGATCAATGGCTGAAACAGTGGGGGATTATGGGATACCCTCCAGTCAGCGTGCTGTCACTCAGAATGGCCTCAAAGCGGCAGATTAGGCACCAGATCCCTCTCATCTCTGTCAGAGGATCTCGTTAAAAAAAAACCCAGTCCTGTATCTCCAATTGTTCCAGTTTCATGTTTTACGGCGAGCCGGCCTCACTCTGCCATTAATCAGTCAATGAGATCGTTTGCATATTTTGTTCCTAATGAAAGACGCCACGATGAAAGGCAGAGAGTGGCTGTTACTGTTACTCAAGCCTGGCCATTCTTTTCCACTTAAGGACCTGATGGATAGTTTACGGTATAAAAACAGACCTGCAGTGCATTATGTCATGCCGCTGCCCTGTGGATCCATGTGCACTGCTCCTCTTTACAAATACATCTCCTAATTTAACAGGCTCTGAAGTAAATTTGCAGTGAAGGGGGGGGGGGGGGGGTGGTGGTTGGGTGAAAGAGGTGGGGGGATGATTTTGAATGCTGCTGGAACAAGAGAGGGGGTGTATATCAGACAAATAATGTGAATAATTATTGGAAATAATGTCCAGATAGATGGAGCGGAGCCAAATTATGAAATCATGCGCTTCTCTCCGGTACATCACCCCGCTCATTATTTGAAGTCATGCTCTGGAAAAACAGGTGTTTCCAATACTGGGTCGTTGTCTCCACGGTCCCGCAACCCCTTCATTTTCTTATGATGGTTCAGATATGATATTTCATGGCTGGGGCCGTACACATGATAGGAAGTGATTGGGGAGAGCCGGTCAGAAGACATCCGTGTAATGGATGCTGATTGGCCCCGGCTAAATCCCCAGAGCATGTGCCTGTGTAACAAGAGGGGAACCACAAAGCTGCAGGAATGATCCTAAATTCTGCATGTTTTCCCTCTCTTGGACGTTCAAATGATTACAGGGGGATTTCTCTGTCTTTTTAAACAGGTGCCATATTTATGTGCATCATGCACAACAGCAGGGCAGCTGAGTGCAGTTGGCACAAGAGCTTTATTCCTCATTCTTGTAATAAACAAAACCAGCAGGGAGAAAATTTGCCCTTTTTTTGCGTCTTTTTCTTCCAGTTTGGTTTATGATCGATGCATTACGTCAGCGTTTGAAGCCCATGTCTGTGATGTGGAGGAGAGCAGATGTGTCCGTTTTATAAGTGGAGAACACTCTCTTGTGTGATTAATAATCATGTCATTTGTTTTAGCCTGGAAAGTAGGTTAAACTCCCGCAGTTACAATCTCACTCTGCTCCAAAGGCATGCGTGTTTTTAGAAGAATCATTTGTCATTTCCAAAAGCTAATTAGTAAATAGCTGTGAAACATGGAACATCCGGTATGTAAAAAGCAGCTTTATTTTGTTGATTACCAACTGTAAACACTATAATTTGTTTTGCTTATGCTCTCCACATTACTTTGTAAGAGCAACTCCTGTCTCCTATGAGTTCTGGGGAAAATTTCTCCATGGCGAATTACAAATAAAAACATCTTTGCCCGTTCTCTTGAGTTGGAAAACAGCGTATGTTCTTCATTTTTGCAGAATAATTGTCTTAAAGATCAGGTTTACTTTGAAAATCTACTGCTAATGAAGAGAAAAATCAAAACCATGTACATGAATTGAAACGTTTATTGAGCTTTTTTACGTGCTTGGCACCTGTATTTACATTTTTTCAAAATGCCTCCAAAAGAAAAAAAAAAAAAAGAATTATTTTGCTATTTCCCTTTTTTTCCACACATTTTCATTAACAGATCGGCCTGTAAAATTGTTATATTGCTCAGCACTTAAATACACATCTCTACAACACACCAAAACATACTTTAATTACTCTGTTTTGCTATTGCTTCTTTTTATAACTTCTCACACAACAACCTTTAAGCTTATGTTATTGATTGCATTTGCCATCTTATTTATATATATGCTTAAAAACATAATCCACTCAAAAATAGTGAAGCCATTCCAGTCTATGAGGACAACAGGTTGAAGTTGTGTGGTAGAGTCCTGAACTCTCATGTACGAGAGTCTCTGCTGGGAAGAGACAAGAGAGCTCCTCAGTTGACCTGACCTACAGTTCTCTTGACTTACTGCGTCCATGTGTTGTATTCACCCTGTTTGGCGGCTGCAGCGCCCAGACGCTCCACCGCACATACTCCTGCATATATGTAGAGCGGTGAGTCACTCAGTGATCTTGTCCAGTTGTTCCTTTCATTCCAGCCAGAACTTCAGACCATGACGGCGACCACTGACCCCCTTGACATTTCTAAAACGATACAACACAAGTGCTGCGCGAAGTAAAAACTTCTAGATCACAGTGAAGATTCTTTGGTTACAGGATATCATGACCTGATAGTCTTTGAGTCCCCCCCAAACAAAAGAATCAAGAATGAGTCACTTGAAGAGGCTATTGCTACTATTGCACCACTACATATTCACAACTGAAAATCCCTTCTGAACCGGAGCATGTGGGCTCCTCCTCCTCCTCCTCCTCCTCCTTCGTACACTGATCTGAGTTTGTTGTTTCTTTCCTCTCATAAACAGTAAGAGAGTCAAGTTGCTGTCCAAATTTTTCACTTTATTAATACATAGATAATTTAATAATACTTTGACTCCCTCTATATTGCTTTGTAGCCTAAGTGGTGGAAAGTCTTCAAAAACAAAAACATGGGATGATGTCCTTTTCTGAAAGGTTTCTTTTGTAACTCAGTACGTTAACTGTTCGACATCGACACCAAACCGGGTTCATAGATTAGAGATTTGCTTTTCAGCTGAAAGACTTCAGAAACACAGAGGACTGTGAGGTCGGAGCTCAGTTTCTACACCATGTGCATGGACATCTGAGAAGAGGAGCCGTATTGACGACCATCACAAGAGCTGCTGCCCTGCTGGCCGCTGGCGGTGTTGCCGATCATGTGCATAGTGTCCATACTTCCGTTGGACAGGTACTGGCGCTCAGCGAAGGCCCCGGCGGGAGAGGAGGAGCAGAGCAAACCTCCCTGGGGCTTCTCGGGGCTGGCGGCCAGGCGAGGAGAGGTGGGGAAGTTGTATCCGTACAGGTTGTAAGGGTTGTGCAGGGAGAAAGCGTTGTAGGAGCCCTGCTGCACGTGGTGGTGGCTCCCGCTGAACATGTGGCTGGAGGAAGGGGATGATCCAGATGAGGAGGACGAGGCAGAGCCGGAGCTACCTCCGGCCTGCATCACGTACTGAAGCTGCGAGGCCGGGAAGGAGCCGAGCTGACCGCTGTAGGCATCCATCTTGCCTCCAGTGCCGCTGCCACTACCGCCGCCAGTCAGGGAGGCGTGAGTGCTACCCTGCATGCCAGCAGCAATCAAGGAGGAAGTCCTCTGCGGCAGGAAGGACTCGGAGGGCTGAGCAGAGGCCACAGCGCCCCCTGCAGCCTGGAGGCGTCCGTAGGAGCTGTCGGCCAGGCCGCCGTAGCCCTGCAGCGCCGCCATGTTGCTGCGAGCGCAGGCTGGGTACTCAGACAGGCCCAGGTTGCAGAGCTGACTTTCCCTGCAGCCCACATTGAAGGTGTTGGGAGCAAGGTGGAAGGTCGGAGGGGAGCAGGAGGGGGACAGGAGGTGTGCCGCACCAGAGGGGGAGGGGGTTCCTGTGCTGGAGGTGGTGGGCGAAGTGCCTGTGCTTCCACCTGGAAAACACAAATACAGACAGAATGAAATACAGTGGCTTTTTATAGGTGCTTTTATCTTAGTGAAGACTCAGATCCAAGACCAGATCCAGATAACAGTTAAAATACTTTTGCTCCATTCAAGTCTTCATGATGGATCATCATAAATCAGATTGTGGCTGATGAGTCATTTTATTCAGCCATAAACAAAGTGAAGCATGTGTGGTTCTTTTTCAGTTTATTGTATTAGAATGAATGTAAGTGATGCGATCCCTTTGTTTATTTATTTTACATAAAAGGCGCAAAGAAAAGTGGTGTTCAGCTGCCACATTTTATCATATGTCCACAAACCTTTTCCCCCCAAGAAAATTTGATATGATGGGAAAGTGACATGAATCCCTGCCTGTCTACCTTTGACCTCCCTGTGGAGGGTAGCAAGAAACAAACAGGATTTCCCTGTGGGGAGGTATTAGTATTAGTCTCTCATTTCCAGACCTCCACATCCTTTCTACCCTGTGGCAGTGCAGGAGAAATGTGTTGGAATGTGGAAAGAGACAGATTTTTTTTTTTTTTTTGTATACCCACAGAATAAACCAAGGCATCTTGTTTTTCTGTAGATTCTTCATCATCAGGATGTATCTTCAAATTCAGTTCTTGTGTCTTACTTTCTTAAGAGCGGGCAGAGGCAAAATGCAGTAGTAATTGCTAATGGGAACACTTCCCAGTGGTCCACATGCATTGAGTCAGGCTAATAAACTAAGCAGTAAACTACATTATGAATTCACCTGTCGCCAATATAATAAATGACCTAGTTGATCCATGTGGAACTTTTTCAAACTCCGACCCTTAGACTAATTGCAGACCACTCTTTGAACCTGTGCTGGGTACCGATCGTGAACCATACCATAAAATATATAGTGCTGGTATGTGGAGATAAATATGGCTTCAGTTTTGACCGTGTCTGGTCAACAGAGCCACCCCAGTCCCTCCCTCCATAAAAAGCCACAAGCGCTGAGTTTAGACATGTACTATACTGTTCAGCTGAAAGGGGAAAAGGGGGAATATGTATATAACTACATCACAGAGAAAAAAAAAAAGGTTGGCACAAATCGTATCCACTAAGTCAAGCCTTTCATAGTGAAATGATAGCTGTGGGATATCAATCGCATATTTCTCTATTAATGAGACTTTGGCCTGGGTTCATCTTGCTGTTGGAGAAATTCAGTTTGAAACCAGAATGAGGAGGAGGCATAACTAAATAATCCAGGACTCGCTTGGCTGGGGTTCTGATTTTGCACCATATGCCTTCGATAATATTGCTGCAGCACTCGGCTCTGCTCTGCTCGGGGAGATGGGGGGGGGGCTTGCAGGGGGGAGGGGGAGGGAGAGAGAGAGAGAGAGGAAGAAAGCAAGGTAGACATATATGAGGAAAAAGAGAGAGAAGGGAAGAGAGGATGACAGTTTGGTGATGTCATGTTTTCTTCTGGTTCGAATGGCTCAAGGTGCTTCAGTGGAATAGTTGATTAGATGAAGGGAAAACGGTGTCCACACTGCGCACGTACACCACGGCGTCCTTACAGGGTGACACAGGGTTCACTGGCGGCGCAAGGACTTTAATTAAATCCTAATCACTTTGGAGGAGTTTAATGATAACAAACACATGTCCGCCTGCTCAGACGGAGCGTCACGTCATGCCGACCTCCAGAGGTGACCGGGACAGGGTCAGCGAGGAAACAGAGTTGCGTTAAAGCGGCGAGGCCCTTGATATGAGCCATGACTAAGACCTTGCGCCGGTGCTGGACCCGATACAAAGGGAGGTGGCCCGACTGACGCTGACTCGTGTCATGGAGCCATCCAAAAGCCACAGGCTTTGTTTAACGATTTTATTTTCAAGGGCTGCGCGAGATGTGAAAAGTTCAGCAGACGCAGGCCGACCTGCCAGAGGAGCAGCGTATGGCCAAGCTCAAATGAAGGACAACCGTAGCTGATGTAGTGTGTGGTGAGATATTCAAGGAAAATATGCAGAGGGAGAGTTCAGGTTGGGACAGCACATGCACCAAAGTCATGCTAATTACCACTGCACACTACACTTAGCGTGAACTTAACTATTCATTACCACAAATTAGATGATATCAACTTAACTGCTTCTAGAAACCGAACAATTTTGAAGAAAATTAGGACTGACATGATATATCAAAGACATAAGATTATGAATGTGAAGGTTATCAATGAATTCAGAATGTGTCTACTCATCGTGGTCATCGATATGACCTCTGAGGATTCAGGCGACATGCAAAATTACCCAATTCACTCGAAAAGATCTCGTGAAATGACCATTTGAATCATGGGTTTACATTATAGTTTCTTCATTTCAAGAGCAGACTGCGCTTCATCTCAGGAATGAAGATTTTCCCATATGAGTTTTGTTGGGGAAAAAACTTGATCAGATGTGGTCAGTGAGCTTTAATGTGTCTGTCTGAGGAGAAAAGGTCAGAAAAGTAAAGTTCTGTTGAGTGACTGTGTGTGAGCGAGGCAAAATCTGCCATAGAAAGCATTTTAACACTCTGACAATGCTATTAGCAATGCTCCTTTCATATCTGGGGTCATATGGAGGTCAAATCATCAACCAGTCCTTCAGAATAAAACAGCTTCAACAATAATACAAAGTAGAAATCCAAGTGGAGACACAGAGACCAGTTTCTACTTTGACCCTGATATTTTTGTCCTTTAATATTCTGCTTGTCTACAAGTAAAATCCCATGGAAAAACAGCGAATTAGAAGACGACAAGAAGGGCTGAGACAAACAGCGTGCGTTGGACTCACCTTGCTGTTTCTGCATGTTGGTGAAGTCTTCAAACGTGAGGGTCCTCACAGGAGGTCTCCAGAAAGCATAAGTCTCCATGATCGCCTCCAGGCCGGTCCTGACAGAGAGACACAGACAGAGAGAGAGAAAATTTAGAGCACAAATAGCAGGAGACAAGAAAACGATCCGGAGAATGAGACAATAATGGCCTCTTCATATGAATGTTGACCTGACGACGTGAACACACAGAAACAGAGGGTTTACTGTTACTGGTCTTAGAATGGATTAGGATTAAATTTAAGATTTTCTTGTGGTGTGGTTTACTCTTTAAATGTTTACAGAACAATGATAAATAAAAAAAATAAAAAAAGTTTATTCATTTGTAATCTGATGTTGGGTCATTTTCCCCTGTTGTGTCCGGTGGTCTTTAGATCAGTGTTTTCTGTTATGCTTGTTTTACCTTTATATTCAATCAGTTGCCACTTTATGAAGCACACCTACACAACCTAATGCAATGAAATACAACTGTTCTGCCACATGATGCCTATAATGTTCAGTTTTCCTTTCACGCTCTCACAGTTGTATAAATTAAATTATATGTTTTAGCACTGAGGTCAGAATTAGTGTTGGCGTCGCAGTGGACTGCATTATATTCAGAGGTGAATTTTAATATTCTGCCTCCCCTATAACTAAGTCCAATAAAACACCACCTTTAAATGACCTGAGTAATAAATATCTAATTCAATTTGCAGATTTCCAACAGTGTCAACAAAAGCTGGGCATTATAAAGAGAGCAGAGCTGTTATAATGAATCACAATAGATTGCACAGGTGTATCTAATAAAGTGTACTTTATAACACTTTGTCTGAAGAAGTGCTATGAAAATAAAAGCTATTTTTATATTAATAGTCATAAAATATATGACCAGTGCAGGTGTGTGTGTGTGTGTGTGTGTGTGTGTGTGTGTGTGTGTGTGTGATGGATATGGGTGAGAGACAGAGACAGGATTAGTGAGTAAGAGCAAAAATATTGGAAAGATTAGTTGAACAGAGAGGGGAAGCGATATTCATGAATATTTGTGTGTGTGTGTGTGTGTGTGTGTGTGTGTGTGTGTGTGTGTGTGTGTGTGTGTGTGTGAGAATGAGAGAAGGGTTGGTGGTAAATGAGTCAGACTGAGAGAGTATCAGAAGGAAAAGAGAGAGAGAGAGAGAGAGAGAGAGAGAGAGAGAGAGAGAGAGAGAGAGAGAGAGAGAGAGAGAGAGAGAGAGAGAGAGAGAGAGGGCGGGAGAAACTGGAGTCCTGCTCGGAGGAAACTGGAGCCATTAAAAAGGAGCAAGTTTTTACTGAGCACATAAATCTGGGTGACGTTTCATCTTGAATCTGTACACGGTTCTCCTTCCTGCTTGATTTACTTCCCTGCGCGCCGCTCGCCATGTTGTTTTAGGGCCACTAGCTCCCTGGCCGTAGCAGCTCGTTAGTGCACCATGCTAATCGGCCCGGGCCTCGCCATCACTGCACTCATTCATACGGTCACGCTGCCGCGGGACCAAAACCCAACAAATGAGCTGTATCCCTCCGCCAGGCCGTAAAGCCCGGTCACCAGACACAACTGACGACACCACCGTACTTTGGAGGGTTCTATATTAAGATGCTGTTAATAAAGTCAGAAAAAACAAGCTGGTGCTTAATTTGAGAATTAGCAGTGCAGGTTTGCCCTTTTCTATTAATTTATATTTCCCCCTCAGTGTGGAATTAGTTGGTAACGTTCCACAGCAAACAGGCTGCGTTCACACTGTGTCGACTTGCTGCTAAAATCCAAAGAAAAGTTTTTTTGGATGACTGTTAATGTCGCTCATATCCGACACTAATATAAACTGAATTTAAAATACTCATGTGGCAGAGTAACGATAACAAAAGATGTCACACCGGTTTTAATGTTTGCAGCTTCTTGTTTCCAACACTTACACTTCAGTTGCTGCTGTTGCCTCCCACTTTTGTATCCAGCCTGACCCGACTTCAAATTATTATAAGATGATAAATCTGAAATTTTCTTAACAAATATAAATGTGAAAGGTCTTGATTTTTCCTTCAACATCCAAATGTGTTTTTCTACTTTTATCTTATTGAATTGGTTAAAGGCCCAGTCCTGTGTTGCTGTGTTTGTTGTCACTGAATTAAGACATGTGATATGTATTTCTCATTTTCTTTTTGATGATTGCAGTTTAAACTTTGACCTTTAACCTTTCTGATCCCAGTCAGTGTGTCCATCGTCACAATTAACGTTACACAACAAGCATTGTTCAAACTCACAAAACTGCGCTTTAAATTTGAGCCGAGATTCAAAGTTTTCCAGCATTGGCTTTAAATATTTAGTATAAATGTGATATTTCGGTGCATTACACATCTGCAAAATGCATGTGGTGCTGTCAGGGTGGAAAAATGTTTCATCTAACTTTTTATACCTAAAAGGAAAATTGATAAATACACCAACGTGTAATTACAACACAAAATGGCTGGAGCGTTCAGATTCCTTGAAGCACCTGTAATGCAGATCAGAACTAGAGCTGAAAGAGACATGACACACACTCCTTCATCTATTTTCCTCACAGCACTTGGCTCCTGTCTGCTCACATATCTTCATGTTTTCTCCATTAATACACCTTTCCTAGGGAATTATATTTACAAAATGTGATTAAGCTTTTCATGTGAGCCCCCCCCCCCCTTCAGGTTGGCTGGACACTGGAGAGTTTCACTATTTAGTTGAATCAGACTGAAGTGATCAGTTTGATACAGACACTGTGCGTGACAGTGTAAAAACAAATGTTGGTGCAATCAGACCAACATCTGATTTCACATATTCACTTACTGCACAGGAGCCAATCACAAATCAGATTACTCTTTATTGAAACCAACCCAGCTGCACCTGACTCTGATGCCAACATTTAACCATCACCACCGCTGAGACTCCATGATGATGTTAGTCCCACGGCACCACGTTGTTTTTATGTCTTGATTGATTGTCTGGATTTTATTTGTTTTAAATGTCAGTTTTGATCTTTTTTTCCTGCTTTGTTTTTAATGCTGCTACTTTTTTTTTTTTTTACCATTTTTTTGAGTAGTTTTAATCTACTCTAAAGCACATTATATCACCTTTTTTAAATCATAAATAAAAAGCAGTTATTCTTATAATCAAGGCTCATCCTCATAATTCATAATGTAGTGCCAGAATTTAACTTGACACTTTGTTGCCATAGAAACGCTTTTTTAAAATTCTATTTAAATCAAAAATGAGACCTGAACCCTGGCTATTAATGAGGAAATCAACAAATAACCTGAACCTCCCTCATCACCGTCCCCCTTTTTATTTTCTTTTATTTCATCTTATTTTTTCTGTGTTTTATTTTTCAACACTTACTCATATATTTACTTATTATCTATTTATCCCGCTCCTCCCCCTCCTGTCCTGGTATGCATATGTGTGAATGAGACTGCTTGGTAGCCGGGTGAGGGAAGAGGGACGACCTCCCAGAGGGGAAGGAACCAAGAAGTGGTGTGGGTGGGAGTGGGCTTGCAACAGATAACCACAGAACACCATTAACTCTGCTGCCTTTTGTACATGTTAATAATATGTTCAAAAACTAATAAACTTAATAAAAAGATCTGAGCCACATGCAAGTCAACAAAATCTAAACTTCAAGCTACAACAGTATCCACAGTTAATTTTCATGTAGAGCAGACGCCTTCATCCACAGTGACCTTACAGTATGTGACCAATTAAACCACAGAATCATTATGCAAAAGCAGCAGCAGGAGGATCAGGGGTCAGAGCTGCAGCTCATTAACAAGATTCATGACTAATCAAAGACAAAAAGCGTAAAATCGGAGGATTTCAGGGGAGGGTTCTTCAAGGTGACAGAATCTGACGCTCCCACTTGAATCTGAACAACAACGAATCCCCACAGAGCTGAAGGGAAGGAATCACCAGCCGTACGTGAGAGTAACTTCATTTTCTCTCTCCACGGACAAATATCTCATCCTCCGTTATCTTTTCATCTGTAGCTTTTCTGCAATGAAATTCTAATGCCACTTCATAAATCAAACAGTCTATTGTTTGAAAAATGAAAAAAGATGTCTCAAATATCTGTGTGCCAATAATGCAGACCAGATGAGGGGGCTGCTTTCATGTGCGGTTCAGTACACCCCCCCCCCCCCCCCCCCCGCTCCCCCCTCTCCTCCACAAACGTTATATATGATAATTCAGAAACTGAGAGGAATCGAGAGAAAGGAGAAACCAAAAGAGAGGGAGTGAGAGGAAGGAAAGAGGGTGCGAAGAAAGGAAGAGAGCGAGACGAGGAAAAGACGAGTGAGGGAGAGAAAGCGACGGCTTGTCTTTATTGACAAAATCAAACATCTTCAATAATATCATTAGCTTGGTCAACAAGTTTTATCATGACGAGCAACATGAGTTTTGACTCTACAGTGTCAGCAGCCAATGGGAGAGCTCCGTCTGGCTGACATCATCACACTGGCAGTGAGAGCACAGCTGATGCAACTACTGAAAGGATCAGAGCAGTCAGACTGTGAACTGTTTACAGTCGCACATTGACACTGACAGTCACAGCAAACAGTCGGCAACATCCTCTCTCTGCCCCTGTCTGTGTGTGTGTGTGTGTGTGTGTGTGTGTGTGTGTGTGTCTGAGATTCAACACATCTCAAAGAATCCCATTTTGAGTCTTAAAGTGTGCGATGTTGCATGAGTGGTACAGTGTGTGGGAACGTGTAATGAAAAGCCATGACTTCAGACAGAGTGTTAATAACCCGTGAGCGTGGATTTGGTGCTTTGCAGGTCAAGAGAAGTCTAGACGTCTAGGTTAAAATAAACTTCATCACATGTAACCATTGTTCTGACGTCAGTTTACGACGACAGTATATTTCAGTCTGAAGCAGGTCCTAACTATGTGTTGAAATACTTTTTATGGTTTTATGTAACTGTATGAAAAAAAAAAAAAACGTCTAAAAAAATATTATTCAGCCAACTTTTAACCTATGAGAGAGCGACAGGAGGGAGACGCAACACGAACTCAATAGCATTCAGAGGTCTGGACTCAGAGCCATGAACGTCTCCATGTAGACGTTCAGGACGCAGAAAACAAATTCAACAGAAGTTCCTCATCATGGGAAAAAGTGGCGGTTTATTTGTATTTACAACAGGTGAAATAACCTCATGCACACGCCAGATTTTTTTCACTTGTAAACCAAGAGACTGGTTAGATCTCTCACTGTCTCTTTTGCTCAGTGTATATTTTAGATCTACACTCACTGAGGGACACATTTTAAAAGTGGACATTTGCAGCCCCGGCCTCCATGTTTGTGCTGTTTTGGCGCTGTCATGTAGAGTCCATCAACACCCTGCTGGACAGGTGTGATCATCAGTGTGTGGGTCCATTCCCAAATCCTGTTTTTCATCTACATCATGCAGAGGTTTAAGTATGTTTGTAGACTCATGACTCTGACGAACTCGCAACATGTGATCAACTACGCAAATAATTTACAGTTAAGATTGAAGGTGGATGCATCCCGCTACGCTGCAGGATGCATCCACCTGAGCAAGTTGACTGCTGCCTACGGTCGTCACGTTACACCACCGTGAATTACTTTGAGGTATGTAATTAGAGCATGACAAGTACAACATCTGTGTCTAGCTTCGTGGTGCCAAAAAAAGCAATAAACAGGTGAAATTTGATGCTGATATAATAATTAATTTCTATATTTAATTTCTATATTTTCATGCTTGATCAGTGTTAGTTGCATTTTGCATGTTGAGATGAACGAGACAGTGAGAGAAATAAAGGCAGAGGTGTGTAAGGGTCTACCAGTGACTCTCGGTCCCTCTGTGCTGCAGATCTGAATTGTTCCTCTTGGCAACAGACAGAACAGCTGCTTTTATATAGAGCAGCATATGGTACTAAGTGCTATCTTCAGAGGATTATTTCCATATTAAAGATCATGCATAAAAATAAAAAAATAAAAAGAAGTGATTTTTGTGGCGCAGCATGGAAACGACTGTGACAGTCCGTATTGTGTGGCTGCTCAGTTGGTAAACAGATGCTGTGATGACACTGTACCTGTTTCTGCCAGAGTCCCGGAAACCTTTGGCGAAGGGGTTGCGGTCGATCTTTAGTCTGGTGATCTGCAAACAAGAAAAACATGGAGAGGAGACTCTTGTGATCACTGCAGCTGAAGATTAATTTGCAGCACCTTTTCCAAAACACATACATATGCCATCTGCTCTGTGTTACTTTGCAATAAATTGCATTAATATTAAAAAGTGAGGAGTCATCCTTTGTCTCTGTTTATTTTTAAACCTTCAAGAAGGAAACATTATGGGTTCCTACTGTGCCATGGAGTATTTCCAACTGGCGCCATAATCCAAATGGTTATTTCTGATAAACTCAACCTGAGGACAAGTTCGTCTCTACTGTAGTTAGAAAAACAGATTGAGGCTCTGAATTCTTTTGACTTTGGCTAAAAAAAATGACTCTATTTTGCAGGGAATTGCTTGAATTTGCATCGTCGGAAAATTTGTAGGGTGAGTGAGTGAGTTCATGCAGTTTTCCCTATGAGGGAATAAAGTGGGAGGTGCACAGCATACCTGCTGGTTCTGGTAGGCGGTGACAGTGGTGAAGACGGTCTCAGGGAAGCTGAAGGTCTTCACTCCCTCCCCGCTGGGCACAGGCTTGTTCGGAGACAGTTCGCTGCTGAAGTCCTTCCTGATGACGTGAACGCGAGGCTGATACTTGTGCATGGAGTGGAGGATGATCTGAAAGTATGAGAGGACAGAAGGTGAAGTTGGGCTACTGTTTTTAATATCATTAGTCATATCAATCATCAGAAAACCAAAAATTAAACCACTTCAGTCCAGAAATTTGTCTCCATGTTTGAATCTGTGAGTAACTGGATTTTGCATGTTCTCTCTTTGTGAGGAAATCAGCAAAAATGATGCTGAACATCTTCCAACCTGAGAACGTTTTGACTTTTAATCTTCCCTATCTTTTAATCCTTTGAAGTTATAGTTAGTACTACATTGTTGAATCTGTTTTTGCTTGTAATACATAGAAATGACCAGAGAAAACACTGAAAGTGCAGATGTTAATCTTCCTTTAATGGCAAACATCAAAAAAAAAAAAGATGTCTTCTTCTTCTTCTGACAGCTGGATCAGGTTTTGGTCTCGGCCAAACTCTCGGCTTCTCTGCAAACCCACAATACATGCACTTCCTTAATAACATCAATTAGCTCTCTATCAGAGCGGCGCGACATTAAGCGGAAACTAAGTTCACAGTGCGATGACGCTCACAGGAGGGCAGAGGATTATTTCACAGCGGAGTGGAGGCGTCAGCCGGTGTCGGCCCCAGCCTCGCCTCAGGGCCTCGGTCTGCTCTTGATTAATCTGAGAGTGAGAAAACCTCCCCAGAGCCAAACACCCCCGACCTCCCCTCTCTGCTACAACAGAGGGGGTCATTTCAAACCGGGGCCGTGGGGGGAAAAACAGCTCAGAGTATCAGAAACACTACATTTAATGTTCCAGACCTCAAATCACACACACACACACACACACACACACACACACACACACACACACATAGATGCATACTCTGCTAATCTGCAGTGCTCGTTATTTAAAAAACGCTCAGTGTTGCTCGGCGTTCATTTCCGTGGTGTTTCGGCTCACTCTGCTCAGAGATCACATGTCTGTCAAAGCGCGTGGGCGGGGCTGTGGTGTGTTTTTCCTCGGGTGCTGCGTAGATGTTGCGCAAAAGTGTGTTTCCCCCCTAAGAAACCAATGTCTCCTGGCTGCACGTCTCGACATCAGTTTTACACCAGGGAAGAATTACTTTCATATTCTGTCGGCTGCTTCCTGCTGCTGTTCTTTCAACTGGCAAAACAGCTTTTTTAAAACGGAGATTACAGAATAAAAATAGCCTGACAAAAGTCAAAGTTTCAATATAATGACTGCAAATCAGGCAAACTTTAGGAGTGAAGGTAGATTACCAGACAACAAGCATTAAAGCTGCAGATAGCAAAGCTTCCATGAAGTGAATACAGGTTGAATCACAGTCATGTTTTAGCAATAGAGATTTCACAACTGACACACACAGACAGACGCAGCTGCCTCACGGCCCAGAGGAGTCATGCTTTTAGTCCCCAGCCAACCTGAGGTGATGTAAAGTCAAACGCGGATCACACATCGACACGGTGAACTCACAACATACAAGTCAGAGAGCAGCCAGATAACCTCAGCTGACATTTGTTCACGCTCACATACAATTAGGCCAATTTTTTTTTTTTGTGTGTGTCATGGTGGATAATGACGTCTTTTTAATCCCCTTTTGAAACTCATCTGGACGTTCACACCACAGAGACACCAGCACATCCCGCAGATGTCTGCTGTATCAGTTCACATTGTTGATTTTTGATTTTCAAACACAGTTATAAAAACACTTTAACGGCCGTGACCATTTAGTGATCAAAGCAATTAATCACAGTCTGTGGTTGAGCTCCCGTGATTTCCCCTGTGAAATTACTCGTTACGGACAAGAACAATGAGGACTCTGAGCCGTGACGGTGTACGAGCGGAGATTCAACGCCTCGCACACATCACTGCTCACCAGATTGAAGAAAAACAGGCGAATGGCAGCCTCTTAAGCAACAGCATTGACACATTACAATGCAATGAATCATTAACAGCAGAGCAATTATGGAACAAAATGGAAGCAACAACAAAAGAGAAGTCTTTTGGCCAGTCCGGTCTGCTTCAGCGTTTTATTAGCTTTTCCCATAGAGCAGCAGGGACACACAGGAAATAAAGGACAGGCGAGAGTGACAGCATGAGGCCGATCTGAACCCACGAGGACGATGCCGAACGAATCCAGACAGGCACGAGGCGTCCCGGGGACAGAAACATGTGCTGTCAGCCTACAGCATGATCTCCTCTCCGAACAAGTGACACAACATGTTGCTGCAATAACTAAAAGTCACTGACAGAAAAACTATGGTATTGTGGAAGTTGATGTTTTTGAGTTGAGACAATACACAAAAGCATGCTGCAAATGTTTCTGCAAGCAAAAATATATGTATACTACATATATAATATATGCAAGAGAGTTTGGTAGTGCCATAATTCAAAATGCATCATTACATTTAAAAATCCTGTGATCAGAATTGAATTATTAGAAGCATCAAGTACTTTGCTTCTGTTTATAAATCTAAGTTGTTAACCTAAATGAGGAGGACCAGAATCAGTGATGCGTTTAAGTACAGTTTCATGTTCCTTGTACTTTACCTGATTTTAATCTGCATTTACACTTTATACACTTTATTAAAAAAAATTATCATTTAACTTCAGTACATTTATTTGACAGCTGTAGTTATAGTTGTTAAATATTCAACATAAAGAACAGAATTTAAAGTAACACAGATTAGGTCCAACAGCCGCTATATTAAAATGAAACCTACAAATTAATGCATCATTAATAATAATAATAATAATAATAATAATAATAATCTAATATTATGACATAATGTTCTATAAATAGTCACAGGGGTCATTTTCCTGCATAATGACTATTTTTTTATTTTTGATGATTTAAGTGCATTTTGTTGATATGACTCCTGTAGGATTATAACACAAGTACTTTTCTATTGTTGTGATATTATTTTCTACTGAGCAGAGGATCTGGATGATTCATCAACCACAATGGAAATAAGTCACTTTGTTTTATTGAGTTTTTAATGACTGTAACCACTGCACTGCTGAGTTACAGTGTATTAGTAGTCAGCAAATAAAATTATATAATCAATCATAACCAACAATGTATCTGTTAATTAATTTACAGAAGAGCTGGGAATTATAGTTGAATATACAATATTTATAACTGAAATATAGTGGGGTGGAAGTATTAATCAGTATTGATCCGTATTAAATGGAAATACTCAACAACTGTGGAGTCCAAATTGTGCCATAGTTTAAGGATCTTTCTCTGCTGTCTTATTTTTTATTCTAGTTTGCTTTACAGAGGAAAGAGAAATGAATTATGTGTTTCCTGTCAGACGCTTTGATATTTGAACTGTACGTCTTGTCTTTGTGTGACGGGTTTTCTTTGGTACGAATGCCGTCATCAGTTAAACCTGAAAATCTCATCACACAAAATCACAAACTGGTAGAGACACTGTTTATCACTCTGGGGGGACGATGTGCCGTCTGAGACATAATAAATATGAGACTCTGCTTCTGTTGTGCGCTGCGACGTCTGATGATTCATGACATGTACGGTGTCTGTTTCTGATGAGGCAGACAATTCACGACACCACAAGTCAGGAGGATGAGCGAGAAGTGGTGAGGTTTCCCACACGGGAAGCTCCAAAATTAATTTCCTTTGGCCTCTAAAGCCCCTCCAGGGAAACAAAGCCCTTAAACTGAGCAGCGGGAGAGGAAAGACAACCTCCCCTCTGTCTGAGAGAGAGAGAGCGAGAGAGAGAGAGGGAGCACTGAGTGTGAATCCTCGCCCCAACAACACCCATATGTTATTACATTTGTCACCACTGAGCTGATGTGATCATCTGCAGAGCTGCGACAGAGCAGGGACCTGCCAGCTCCACGCAGCCCAGTACGCTACAACCGAACGCCGCCATTTTCTCGCAGCACTGGAAACATCTCTGTCACAACGCCGTCAAATCATCGCATCACCTAGCGTCTCCATAAACGACTGCAAGCTGCGAGGAGAAACTGATGCTCGTGTCTCAGGCTATAAAGCGGTCTCGTCTATAACGGCTCCACAGTCATGACAGGAGGCGTTGTGCCGTCCTCCAGTGTTTCGACACTCAGACGATGTGATAGAAAAGACAGCACGTCCTCTCTTGTTTCCACCAGCTCATAAAAGAACATGGAGTTCATACAGAACCGAGACACTCCTGCAGCTTGGAGTTACGAGCTTCACTTTCACTCAGGGTCGCCATTTTTCACATTTTTATGATCTTAAAAAGACACACTTTGCAGAATTTTATGTTATTTAACCTTTTATACCTTCTATCTTCTACTTTTAAATTCGTATTTTGTGAGTGTATTTATTCAAAAGTAAATGATTTCTTTATTTTTTTTTTGTTATGAGCACAGTTGGGGGGTCGGGGCTGTTGAATTTTCACTGTAGTTGTACCTGCTGAATGTGACAATAAAGTTTTCTCAATCCTTGTTATCTTTGTAAGAGCCATGTAGTATTAAATATTTAAAGACACTTCAGGATGAACAGTGTATTCTCTTTAACACCAGTTTAGTTTTGGTTGGTGCTAAAATGTGGTTCCTGGTTGCTAGGGGACAGAAAATCATGCAAACACAGCCACCAACATATCTTGACTTTTTAAGGTTGATGCCTCCTTACACATCCATCAAATATTAACTAATATTAATGCTTATTTGGAGTGTTTCTGTCCTTTTGTCCAATACGCAAAGCTCTTTGGTGGTTAGCATGCTAACATTAGCGTTCTGAGTTGACCTGGAAAGAAGTTAGCTGCAGGGATTATTATTAATGCAGCTGCACCAGTGACTCATTAATGATATCATTCATTTTAATATTTTGCTTAGTATTTTCTCAGCTTTCATTGCAGGTTTAAACATAAGGGGCCAATCAAAGCTAATAACCAAAAGCTAACACAATTTTCCTTAATCTAAAATTGTCCCTTTCCCATGAAATCCATTTCTAACTATAAAGAAGTATAAAGTGAAAATGAGGGATTCACTTTAGCTTGCCGCCCACTTGCTGATTCTACATGAAGACGGCAGTAAATCAAACAAATTGTGGTGTAACTTCTTGCATTACAGTTAAATATTTCACCTACGAAACCCACATTACACATTCAGAGCAGCCAAGAACCAATAAGAGACTTACTTTAGCTCACCACCTCTGTTCCTGACTGGATACAAGCAAAGCAGTAAATTAGACAGACTGTGGTCAGACTTGAATCTTAGCTCAGTGGTGCGGCTGCCGGAGCGAACTACAAATCAACTTCAGTCATTAAGTGCTTTTAACGAAACCGTTTCATTACAAAATGCTTCACAGAGCCATGAAGGAAATGAATATTACATGTTAAAACAAGGGCACGGGTTCAAATCCCAGACCTCTAATATCTCTCCACGCTAATCCAGGAACCTAATAATATTCAGTCAGAATGGACCATCTTCAAAAGGAGTGTGGGCGGGCGGTAAGCGGCGGAGCAGACCGTCGTGTATTGCAGAAAATCAATTCTGAACAAGTCTCATGGCTCAGTGATTCATGAAGCATAAAGTCCATGAAGAACAGTGTCAACTTTCCTTTCAAGCAAACGCATCAAAAACACTCCTATCCAAAAAAAAAAGAAAAACGCCTCACAGCTCCAAGAGTGCATTCATTTCTACAGCACCCCGGAGTGACATGAGGTTTAAAGCACAGAAATGAAACTAATGGATCACAGCTTCAACATTTAAACCCAGAGCCTTTCAGCTGAAATAGCTACCATCTTTGTAACAGGACAGCATGCACAGTCAGCGCTAACACTAAATACTGACATCTGATTGGTCTGTGGATCCGTGGATACAGGAAATGTGTTGGGTTTAATAAAACAAGTGATTTGTGAGCTTTATAAAACCGAAACAAGCACCATCAAAACATGATGTTAAACAACCTCTTTGATGGTGTCATATCTGAGGAAAGACTCGTCTCGTGTCGCCTTAAGGTCGCCGAGGAAATATCAGAATTCAGAACGCATGAACAAGCAAATATGAGATATTTCTTATTGTTTAGTTATCTTTTGGTTTTTCTGCAATGTTCAAGCAAAGTTGATTCACTTATGAAGTAATTTCTCATTGATATGCAGATCCTCTAAATATCTCAACATGCTCTTCAGTCATTTACAGGCACAAACGTGCTGTAACAAACCGTCCTGACAAACTGTTCTCGCTTGCAGCAGCTAAAAGTGTTAAAATAAAGAGATAAAGAGTAAAAGTCTGTGCTTACGTGTCCCTGGTCGTCCAGCTCGTTGTTGGTGAGTTTGAGCTTGTCGAAACTGACCACCTGCCTCATCCAGGTGTCTCCTGAGGCCAGAGAGTCCGGGTGGATGTAGACCCGCGGTGGCACTGGGGAGTCGGCGTTTCCCGCCACCATCCACTTAGAGCTGTGGTACACGTACCTGCAAGAGAAGACAGGGAAAGCAGGTCTTAAGCAGCAGAACATCAGTCCAGTGAAAAGAAACCGAATCTAACATTTTATTGGGGCAGTGTGATGATGAGACTCGACAGAGAAAGAAGACGTTCAGAACCTGTGGCTTCTACGGATGAAACTTTATAGACTGGGAACCAAAAGTGTGACCATAAATTGTAATTGTGGTTTATGGAGAAATCCACATTTTCTTCTTTTCAGATGCAGGAAGTGGAATCAATGATGATGATGATGATGATGATGATGGTCACAGTACAAACAGTTAAACAACCTTACAGGTTTCTTTTTCTTTCTTTCTTTTTCTTTTTGTGTATTTCCTTTTTTTAAAGTTTTTTGTTTTTGAGCGTCTCCTGCCTTAACCAGATAGTGGTCATGACTTTGCTTAATTTCATGTCATAAATCTGCCTGTTTGAATTTATACATAAAATGTTTGAGTTGCAAATATCAGCTGACAGTGGATGTTCGTTCTTTGAACAGTTTGCAGGAATATGAGGCCCTACTGTTTTCTGAATCTGTGATATGTTGGAGGAGAACTGTGCATGATTAAATCTGAGTTGTTTGAAATGTCGGTACAAACTGGAAAAGCACATTACCCTTCTGAAACAACCATTTCATCCTCTCTGATTTCTTTCAGATGCGTCCACTAATCGTGTTTTTCTTCCACAGAAGGTTAGTTAAATCTGCAGGACTAATATTCTCTAATCACTTCACTGTTTTGAAAACTCATGTGAATGTCTGACGTCCCTTCAGGGTCGAACGCCTCTGCGTCTTTCGCTTCAAAAACAAACTCCAAACACTCGGCCACGTTGCCACAACACCGGCTTTTAAAACTCATCTGTTGTTTCTTCATTGTGCTTGAAATTTCTAACAAGCGCGACATAAAATATTCCATATGCAGTCACACAGTCAGCTGCATAGTTTCAATTAAGCAGAGCCATAATATTTGATGATGTTGTGTGTGAGTTTGGGTACAATGGGGCGTCCCACCCATTAAACAGCAGGGGGAGAGAAGAAAGAGAGAGAAGGAGAGAGAGAGAAAGAAAGAAAATGACTTTTACCCTCCATTTTAAAAACAAGCCCGCAGTGAACACAGTATGAACGGTTTGAAAAATAAATGACAAAAGAAAAAGAAGAGCTGGAAGGAAAAGGGAGAGAATAAAAAATGCAAGAAAGGAAGAAACAAAGGAGGAAAGAAAGAAATTCAGGGCCAGAGAAAGTGAAGTCAGAAAAAGAAAACAAGCCAGAGTCAGGAGAGAGAGAGAGAGAGAGAGAGAGAGAAAATGAGAGATAAAGTCGATGGACGGAGAGATAAAAGAAAGGTAGAACGGGAGAGGAAGAGGAGAGAGAGGAACACAGAGTGGGAGAGAGAGGTATAGAGTAAGTGGAGGAGAGAGAGTGTGAAGCACAGCTGTTTGCCTTTAGTTCTGGCCGAGGACTCAGTTGAAAGTGTTTTATCTGCTGCGTCTCTGCCAAAGTCATCACTCACTCCTGAAACATGGACAAAACTCTCATTTGGTCCTTTTGTTATTGCCACAAAGGGCTGCATCACCCCGCTACACACACACACACACACACAACACACACACACACACACACACACACACACTCATAAAGCGTAAGTATAAGGACGTTCAAATGCAGGCTAAAATACAAACTCAGCCTCAGCAAACACAAACACACGCACACATATAAAAAGCACTGGGGGCGTTTTTAGGCATGTTGGCAAACCCACCCTCTGGCAGCCATGTTGGAGGTAAAGTCAGCTCTTTGTGACTGTGAGTCAGCTTAGTAGCTTAGTTTCTAAAACTACATCTATAAACAAATCTGACTCATTAAACCATTCAGATTCTCTAGATGGGTTTCCATCCAAATTTAAAAGCAACTTTTAACCAAATTTCTGGAAATTACGTCATGATTTATCCACTAAGTCTGTTTCCTTTTTCTTTTTTCTTTTTTTTTAAAGATAGGCCAACTTTCCCACCTCAGCCAAGTGTGAAAATGTTTTTTGCAATAGTTCAAGATTTTCTAAAAATTTTTTTATTTGCAAATTGAAAATAAGCATAAAAACAGGTCGTTGGAAACCGTCCTACTGACACCTCAAAATCCAAGGAACCAGACACATAATTAATTAATCAGGTCTCACGTCCACACCTTCCACTCATTTGCTGGGTCTGACTTAAACTTCTTTGGGTCGTTGTAGCTTGATCTGAAACTTCCGATGCCCTTGATCCGCTGGTGAAATTAAAGAAAAGCCAAATCTGCCTCTGGTGTGTTGGAGATGGTGCCTGTCACTTTAAGAGATTTGAAGCTTGTCCAAGACTGTATGAGTGTGTCCAAGATGACTCCCTATATGATAAACCGTCAGAGGTTTACAGTGAGCAGCACCCTGAGACTCTGGGACACATGAATCATCATCGTCATCACTTTTGCATCAGCGTCACACAACTGTCATATTTGCATCTGTGAAAATGCAACACGTGCTGTGTCAGTTAAAACATGGCAAACTTGCTTTTCTGTGCTAACATGAAGCACACACCTCCAACACACAGCTCTGAGACCCCCGCATACACACACACACACACACACACACACACACACACACACACAAAGGGGTGCCAGGCGTTTCTGTAATTTCCTGTTTGGAGCGCTGTTTAGGGTTACGCTCGGCGTAGCAGGGAAAGTGTTAAGGAACGAGGAAACTTTAGCCCCAAACCGGACTGGAAATCTGATTAGTCCCCCGCTTTCATCTTCCATAAATCTGCCATCTGGCACCGGCACGATCAATAAAGACTGGACTTTATGTGACACTCTTACTGGACAGATGGGGGAGGGAGGGGAGGGAGGGGAGGGAGAGGAGAGAGGAGGAGGAGGAGGGGGGGGGGTCGTTTTCTTTCTCAGCCAACACCAAACCGTACAGCTGACAAAACTGCACTGCAACACACACTCTAATTTTCTTTTTCTCTCTCACATACACACAATTACACCCACTGGGATAAACACACACGCACAAAACCCACACACACACAACATCCAGAAAGTGAAAACAGCTCGTCAGTGCGCGCGCGTGTGTGTGTGTGTGTGTGTGTGTGTGTGTGTGTGTGTGTGTGTGTGTGTGTGTGTCTCGAATATTCTGTAACACAGGCAGGCATGCACATAAAAACACACATTTACACACTTGCCAGATCCAGCCTGTATATTGGGTTACTGTACTGACAGAGTAAATATTGCTATTGAATTACCTTTCAGGGTTGACTGGTGTGTGTGTGTGTGTGTGTGTGTGTGTGTGTGTGTGTGCGTGCGTGCGTGCGTGCTCTTGAATTCTTACATTTATGAGGACCAAATGTCTTCACAAAGACAGATAAATGATGACATTTTGCCCGTTCTCACCTCCACACTGAGCCAGTTTCAGACTTGGAAGAATGTTTTCAGCATAAACGTTGTAATAACGTTAAGACGACGTTGGTTTAGGGCGAAGATCAGATTGAGGTTGGGGTTGTGATGCCGTTTGTCCTCATAAAGTAGTGACAAAAATTCCTGTGGGAGTGTTTCTATGTCTTTTGAATGTGTTTCTAATTTGAAGTGGGTACCTGTGTGTGTGTGTGTGTGTGTGTGTGTGTGTGCTTCTATTTCTATACTAGAGCCCAAACGTCCTCACACAGATAGTTTAATCAGAAAAAGGTGGAATAATTCCAGCGATCACTTCAATGAATGATTGTCCTCACAAATATAACGACACCTCTGGGTGTTTTTGTGTGTTACTGTTATTAGTTGGTGTGTTCTTCTATTTCTATACTTACGAAGACCAAACTGGATTAAGGTTGGAATTAAGATTAGGTAACGTTTATTTAGAGGTAACTTGAGTTTTAGGCTCCGATTATGGGAAGGTTAGGTAGCAGGTGTTGGTGGGAAGACTGTGTTGAAAGACGAGTATAGCAACAAAGATGTCACTGGGTGTCTTTGTGTGTTTTTTATCCCTCATGAAGGAACAAATGTCCTCACTAGGATACATAAACAATGGCACGTTTCCAGTTGACACTAAGATTAGAATCAGTGTTTGTAGGATCACATTTTGATTTAATATTATATTTGGGTTAGTTTAAAGTTAGTGAAGGGTTAACCACGTGGGTTTAGGGTTAAGATCAGGTGAATGTAATCAAATGCATTCAAAGTCCTCACAAGCGGTAACAAAAGATGTGTTTGGGTGTTTTACTTTATAATACGCCTCTAATTGTGTATGGATACCACTATGGGCTCTTTGTTTCTATTCTTACGAGGACCAAGTGGCTGCACAAAAATAACACGTGACAACATTTTGCAAATCTTCACATGTACACAGGGTCATTTTAAAATTAAATTAAGATAACCTGTTCATTAACCTGTTTATTTATAGTCATTAAAACCATGTGTCCTGACAAATATAGGAAAATTATGACATTTTGGGCCTTTGACAGAGGGACTGTTTAAGATTAGGCCTTGTATTTTTTGGTTATGGTTAATACTTTAGTTATGTTTAGGTTGGGGGAAAGGTAGTTAAGGGTTAACAACTTGGGTTTGGTTTGTGATGAATGACTGTCCTCACAAGTATAATTACATACCTCACAGAGATGACGTGTTTGTGTGTGTTTTATCCTTTAAAACATGTTTTTCTAATTGTGCCAAGGTATCAGTATGTGTGTTTTTATTTCTATATTCATGAGGATCAAGTGCGCACACTAACAAAGATGAGTCAGTGTCAGGGTCGAATTATATTAACGTTAGGTTTAGGTTTAGATAAAGTTGATCCAAGCTGGGTTTAAGATCAGATCCAGGCTTTGGTTCAGGTTAAGTTGGAGACAGGGGTTTGGGTAATGACTGTATTGCATTCAGTCACTGTGCTCACATGTATGGCAACATTAATGCCTCTGTGTGTGTGTGTGTGTGTGTGTGTGTGTGTGTGTGTGTGTGTGTGTGTGTGTGGTGTGTGTGTGTGTGTGTGTGTGTGTGTGTGTCCTCTTTTTGGACTTGAGTGCCAAATGTCTTCACAAAATCAGATCGGATCAGATCAGATTAAAGTACATAACAAAACATAACTTTGTGTGTGTTTTATCAGTTTTGAGCATGTTTCTTATTGTGTGTGTGTGTGTGTGTGTGTGTGTGTGTGTGTGTGTGTGTGTGTTAAAGCAGAACTGCTCTGACACAGCTGAAAGAATGAGGTATGTTTGAGGAGCCAGGCAGCCTCCAGCGTTCAGCGGCTGGAGCTCAGAGCAAACCAAGTGACTGTCCACATAAAAGGACTGTAATATATGGAGATTTAATGAGCACAGTACCAATGAGACGTTCCTAAAGAGGGGCAGGGAGCCCAAGTAAAGCAAGTCGATTCCAATAAAGACCTTATTTCCAGACCCCAAACTCTCCAGGACTGTGAGACACACCAGTGACAGCTCCCAGCTCAGTTTGCAAAGCCCTGTGGTAAATTCCCCAGCCAGGAAGAAAATCCTATTTAATTTTACAAGATCTTCTGGCCTCTAAAAATCCTCCATGATGTCTTGGTTCGCTGGTGGGAGAGCGTGGAGAGGCGGCAGGGCAGAACGTCTGCCACGCTCTGCTGGAAAACTTTACATTAATAAACAACGATACTAAAGGACAGACGCAGGGAGCTCCGATCAAACACACACATCGCAGAGGTCGCTTTATTCTCATTAATCACTTGTGTCTTTAATTTCTTTCTGACGAACCTGTTTCTTGTCATAAATAAATCCGACGGGGGGGAAACGAGCCTTTTCTCTGTTTCCTTCTGAGACGTTTTGTTTTGCAGAGGGAGGGAATATATTTGCGGCACCCTCGGTCTTTAATCAAATATTCACTCTCGCATAGCAACGCACGAAAACAGCACTAACTCCCTGTAAACATGTTTTATGTCATTGAACTTTAAAATATGCTCAGCAGCTGCCAGGAGAGGCCGTGCAGGCCTTTAAAACGTTGCTGATGCATTTGATACACAACTGAGAAGCTGCACACGGCTCGGCTGAACTCGTGTTTAGAGACATGAATCTTTAGTATCTTCAGGGATAGTTTGATGGACCAGGTGTGATTTGGCTTCACTCTTGGATGCTGTTTATTCATTTGAATTTCAGATTTTAGAGAAAGTGTAAATTTATTCTCCCCTCTCAAAGGTTTTACGTGTCCTGGACTTGTAATAGCCTTAAAGAGCTGTTAACACTTTCTCACCATTAAACGACAGCAGCACAGAGTGAAGTTGCAACAATGAAAGAAACGCTTCACGGCAAGAAGATGCAGTTTTACTTCCATAATATCTGCGTAATTTAAATTGCAAAAATGTATTTAAATGTATTTAAAATGAGGATTTATGCAAATTTAAAATAGTATTCCAGGTCATTCGTCATAAAAAGTTTAGGCTTGTTTTACTGCTTGTTTAAAGTTGTAAACCAGCATCAGAAGTGTGTGTTTATGTTGTTAATCAAATGTGGAGATAATAGCAGGTTCCATTCGTCTGTGAAGTAAGAAAATAACAAGCATCTGTCAGGTGATTCTATAATTTTCTTCTTCCTCTGTGCTCTCGCTCCATCGTTGTCCAAATCTAAAACATCATTCCTTCATTATGATGAACATGGGAAATGTAGTTCTTTTGTTTCTTTCTTCTTTTTTTTTCTAATCACACCCACATTCACCGTCCTGTTGCCTAAGACACTCAATACAACACCAAATGTGTGTTAATCCGCAGGGGAATATAGTCCCCAACTATTGCACTATTTACTGATGTTTGAGTAACGCTTGCTAAAAACTACAGTGTCCAGCTGTTTTAGGGAAGTACGGGTCAGGAAGTCAGATTGTTTATGGTCTGACACATTATTAGTTTTGGTCTTTTCATGTGATTTATTGATGATAATGAAAATATAGAATATGGCCGGTCTTATCCTTTCAGGGTAACGGTTCCCACCTTTTTCTAAATGAGCCTCATCTGTCTGCGTCAGCGTCCTGTGATGGTGTAAATGTTCTTTCTGAGGCTGAAATCCTCAGTTCTAACACAAGAAACCTTCGAGTGGCAGCTTTGAGACATAAAAAAAAAAAAAAAAGCACCAGCTTCAGCTTTTAGAAGCCCCGACTGGTCAGACTCTTTTAAATGAAACGAGGCAGACTCTGGGTTATTTGCCACATTATCACTTCATCACGCACAGTAACAGCCTGTATCTGCGTCAGCATCCATAAAGCCATACACGAACGGGCCGATACACCGGTAAACCTCACACATTTTTCCCATCATCCGCGTCTCACTTCCTCATTTCCGTCGTAACACCTGAAAAGATGATACTGAGCCATAAAAGTAACCCTGTAAAACTCTACGGCAGCAGCAGGTACATGTGCAGCATCGCAGATTTTCTTTCCATCTCCACCCGTTTTTTTTTTTTCTTCCTCATTTCCGTCATTAGACCTGAATGTTGAGAGTTATCCTATTTTGCAGGCAGGCTCTGGCTCTGCAGCTTGGCCAGTGAGATGATGAATACATTTCAATCTCCTCTCTCTGGCTCCGACTTCAGGCCTCAGTACCGTGGGCCAGGATATCAGTCTTATTGCATATCCAGAGAGATCCATCATATACCAGCTCTCCTCCAGCGCATGCACACTTTAATCACTTTCGCTTCACTTCACGGATGCAAATGATGGAAGTAACTGCTTTCACTGCGTTTGCCGAGAAAAACACAGCAGTTATGAGAAATGTGAAAAATGACAAAGGGCTGGAAATATCTCCGCTCGGTCCAAATCCTGTTACACACGGGTCTGACATGAGAGATGCCATGAAGATGAGAACAATCCAACTAGGTCAAGATGCTTGTGCTCGCCCTGACATTTGAGAATCATCCAGGAAAATACAGTTGTGTGTCCAGCTGCAGCAGGCTTGCTCATGCATTTGCACATGCAGATATGACCGTGCATGTGCTTATTGTGTACAGCTGTGCATTCATTAAAAGGACTTCTGAAGGCCGATACCGCTATTTTCAGACTGCGGTGTCTGTTTGTGCCGATGTGCAGCGTCCGCGCACTTCACATTCTTTCACGCTGATGAGAAAAATACAATTACTCAGCGTTTCTGCTTCGGTTTAATTCATGTTGTGGCTCTAAAACAGCGTTTAGACCGTCATAGGACATTCAATTCCCCACTGAATTAAATCATTTTGGTTCAACAGCAGTTTGGTAAAGAAGCTCTGGGGAACATTTCTGCATTTTTAAGGCGAGTGAAATTGAAAAGAGCGTGCACAAAGTGTCTGATGTTTTACACGTCAGTCACTTCCATTTATGTGTCTGTGTGTGAGGAAGGTACCTGTATCTCTTGTTGTCCACAGGCACAATGTCCATGGCGATGTAATACTGCTGATGAGGGTCCAGACCTGCGATCTTCACCCGCATGGCAGGAAACATCCTCCTGAAGAAAGAAAAAAAGACGACACATACACACACATACTGAGAAATCTGATGGAGTAAACACTCGTTTCTGTCCTTTTCCTTCTGTGGTAAATTAAGAAAAGAGATGACTAGCATTTTTTAAAATATAAGTGTCCAAAAACCAGACTGATGAGCTCTGTCAGCTGCTGACACTGTCAGCGTCAGCAGCTGCTACGCAGCCGATCGACCCACAAAACACATTCGAACTGTGTTTAATTAATTTAGGAGACTTTAAAAAGCATGAACAGACATCTGATTTCATGTTGCTTATCTGCAGCTGTGGTCAGGGAGGAACCTGAGGTCAATCATTTTTATTGAAGCAAATGTTTCCCTTGTTGTCACAATCAGGAATTTGATAATGACTTACACAAAAATGCGGAGAAATGAAAACTAAAGAAAAAAAAAAAACATGAAAATAAAAAAGTTTATGGGGCAAAAATAATTATTTCTCCAACTCACTGATCCGAGAGGGAGGAAGAAGTGTGTGGTGCTCCAGTTGGTGCATGCCCCCACCCTTAACATGCCTACACCTCCTACATGTATTCAAATGTATTTAAACTAGGATTAATGCCAGATGAATATACTTCCATACTGCAAAGGTCTTTAAAGACTCTGAATCACAAAATAAATTCCTGACACTACCGCTGTTACAGCCTGATAAAAAACCAGGAGCCACAACGCTGCTGAAATCAACTGATTTTTATTATGATGAAATAGTGATTATTGAAAATGTGTGTGCGGTCGAAGCCTCATGTCAGACTGTAACATCCGTTACATAATCATAAGAGTGAATGACAAATCTGCAGCTGTGTCTTCTTCTGTGGATATAAACTCAAACCGCTGAGATTTCACTTTAGAAACATTTTTTTAGATACAAGTTGCTTTCTCATATAAAACTCTGCTTTTTTCTCCTTGTCGAGAAATCTCTCCTCACTCCGTCTTTAATCACTGAAATGAGGAAAAAATCTATGTTTGAAGTGTTTTAAAACTGTTGAAAATACTGTAGGTTCTGTCAGTCTTTATCTTTAGGTGTATTATTATTTTTTTCAGTGTGCAGGTTTCACACTGATGGCGACTCCTCTAACAGATGACTTGCTGACATCCGTCATCTCCTTCCGGCACATTTACCAGCGTTGAATGAGAGGAGATGCAGCTTTTGGTCAATCAGGGCTCTGTATTTTGAGAAATTACAGTTTACACATTTATTTAATATAAAAATCTCATTTATTTCAAAAGCTTCTCCAACATCATTATATTGAATCTGAACCTTTATCTGATCTCTGACATCACTCCTTATACAATATAAAATAACGTGTTGATTCATTAAGAGACAAATCTCTCCTTTGAACATTTCTATAATTTTATAGTGGAGTGAAACACTTGCACCTACGTCATCATGTCACTGTGACCTCTGACCTTTGCAGTCCAGCAGTTTAGGATTATTCTGCTGTTTTAGTTCTTATTTTAGCAAAATGCTTTAAAAAGTCAAATTGTAAATCTTATTTATACAAAGAGGCAGAAATGTATTTTTAATCATTAAACTATTTTTAGGGACCAGCTCGTTTTGAAGCTGCGGACTGAAGCTTGAGGTTTAAACTGATTCAAACCTCATGAAAAAAAAAACAATCTAAAAAGAAAAAAGGGGGAAAAAGCGGCACTTATATTAAATAACGGTCTGTACACGGAGAGGGAGACATTTCAACTTAATTCCTCGTTTTGCACTTCAAACGCTGCATTTTTCCCTTTTCATTTGGAGGTCGTAAATCCGGGGCCGGCTAATGAGAGAAGAGGGCTGTTTTCTTGCTTCCCTTCTCCTCGGGATTTATGGCCTTATTACGCGCAGGCCGTGAAATACACACGGCGACGGTCGTGTCCGGCTTCACTCCGCCTCAGCGCAAACTGATTGTTGCTCTGTTTATGAGCTGATTACCAATTTAACCCAATTCATAAAAGCAGCCAAGTATAGTCTATAACTGTACATGGACTGTGTGTAGGAGCAGGAGGAGGAGCAGGAGGAGGAGGAGGAGGAGGAGGAGGAGGGCGACATTAGAGACTCTGAAGAGGAAGAGCTGAGGAACTGCTTCATGTTTCATATGGAGAAAACAAAACTCTGCTTTTAAAAGTTCAGCTACAGAACGAAACAGCAACTAAAACATTTTACTCACAAGAAACAGACGCGTCTTCTGCTGAAGTAAAAATTATAGCCTTTAATAAAATTATTCTGGGTCTGAAAAAGTCTGACTGACCGACCTGCTGCACCATCCTGAGAGAAAAAAACAGTCCGCATCTAAAAGCGCGTTGCAGCCTGGACGAAGCACAGCTGAACCATTTTAATAGGAAAAAATAATTAAAATAAAAATACAAAATAAATGTATCAAGTATCAGGAACCTAAACTACATTTTCCCTCATTATTAAGTAACAAGTGTCACTTTTGTCATCAGTCTTGAATCAGTTCCAACAGCCGAGAATCTCTTCATCCAATAAATATTTTCATACAACAAAAACTGTTGTTGGAAATATAAAGAATTATCTCAGTTCAGCTGCGACGTTTATTCACTTGATTAAACTTGTTAAGGAGGAAATTTGCCTGAAGGCTGAAGCAACATTAAGCACGATCTGATGTGAACACGCGGGGAGATGTCAGTGGAAATGTGCGGCAATCCGCGGGCGCAGGCAGCGGAGCAGACCGCGGGGGAAAAGGTTCTTCCTGCAGGATCCGCAGGTCAAACTCCTGCCGCTTGCTCCGGGTTGGACTGTTGGCCCGAGAGAGCGAGAAAAGCCGGAACACGTTAGAGAGAGATTAATTAGAACCAGCTCTCCCGATTCTCCGACATCAGGAATAACCTGCCGCCTCATGAAGGCCTGAACGCCGCGGAGCGGCCTGCATGTGCAACACATTAACACCCTCCAAACAGAGCTCAGAGGTGCGTGTGCGTGTGCGTGTGTGTGTGTGCTCTGCTCTAACTGAACTGTGTTTCTTTAAAAGTGACGCATTACTGTGAGTGTGTTTGCGGGTCGATGCTTCTGCAGATTTTAAAATGCGCATATTTGATAAATGTTTTAATGACTGACTGAAGTCTGAGCTGTTATAATCTTCCCTGATAAGAAATTAATTTTAATAAATAACTCATAATAAAACTGATAATGAACTCATCTTTGTTTTTTGCCATATAATGGAAAAAAAAACGCAAATCGCCTTTTAGCACATTTGACGCACAGTCTGTCTGCGCCATAAATCCACCATAGAGTTGCATGTAAACCTTCTGGGATACTTTCACTAGCTGACAGTGTGTGTGTGCGTGTGTGTGTGTGTGTGTGTGTGTGTGTGTGTGTGTGTGTGTGTGTGTGTGTGTGTGTGTGTGTGTGTGTGTGTGTGTGTGTGTGTGTCCGGCCTACCTGCCCGCCTTGGTGATGATCATCTCCGTGCCGATGTCATGGAAGCGCTTCCACAGGTCTGCGCACTGCAGCTCCACCTGGATCTCCTCCATGGAGGCCGGGGGCGACGGGTCACAGGGGCCGGGGGCCAGGTCGGCGGGTGAGCCAAAGGAGCACGACGTCCTCTCGGCCAGACCCTCTCCGTCCGAGCCGGGACTCGCCTCCGAGTCTGAGGGGAAAATGAGGAAGATGATGAGGAGGCGGCTCTGAAACAGTGGAATTAATAAGCTTTAGGCTTTACGCAGGAAACTTGGCGCGGTGAGGAGGCGCAGCGGTTCTCTCCGCTGACTCCAAATCACCTGCCGTCTGCAGCCTGGAGAGAAGCGGCCGAGTTGGCTCGCTGGCTCAGCTCGTCATGGAGTTTCTGGGCTGATGTCAAAAGCAGAATAAATGCTGCGTGAAGCCTTTTGAAATGCGATGTAGAAAATATTAATTTTAAATTGGGCCACACAATGAAGAATCCCGAAGGGAGACGTTGTGCAAATGAAGTTTCCCCTCAAGTGCTCCTTCTGGACCGAGTTTTACAGACTGACCAGTCAGAGTCATCAACACGGTTTCAATGTTAGAGCAGATAAAAACCTTCCCTCCACCCTGAAACACATCCAGACCTACAGGAGAGGTTTCCATCCTCCTGAGCCTCAAAGTCCCAGACACCAACCAGCATGACCTCAGCTTCATTCACTTGATTTCAAACCAACAGTACAAGTGGCAGGGGTGGACAAAATAACAGGAACACCTGACAAACCTGCACCATCCAAAGTCCTGCCTGACTCCTGTAAATGCTGAGTTTGCAGCATCAAAATGCACCAGATGATTTTCTTTACATACATTTCCCCTGATCTCTTCACCGTGTTAATTAATTTCAAAGACTCTTACATGAAGCATTTCTTCCAGGTGAAACAGTAAATTACAAATTACACCAGGTTCAAAATCCAAGCAGCTTTTTGTCACTTAATAGCAGCATCTTTAAACATCAAGATCTCTTTCCACTTTAAAAGAGAAATGCAGAATTTATTCCACTTGACTGTGACCCTTAAATGTTACTCAACACTTGTGTGATGTTATTTCAAAATAAAATTAAAACCTTTTTGGGTTAAATATAAAAATGTATCATCGTTTTTCCAGCTGGGATGTAAAAATCTTTAATGCTCGACACCTCGGAGCTGCACTTTACCCAGATCAAACTCTCGTAAGATCAACACATGCAAGCTCTTATTTCACTTTTCTCAGAAATAGTTTATAGCCGAATGTCCTCCACCCCCTCCTCCTCCTCCTCCACCCCCTCCTCCTCCTCCTCCTCCTCCACCACCCAAAAAAAAAAAAGAATCTAATAATGTATTATTTATTGAGGGCTCTGACACAAGGAGGTTGACTTGGCAGACTAAGGGCACACAAATATGGTTATGCAAATTCAGAGCTGCTGGGAGACTGGACAGCGTCCCAGGCGAAAAAACCGCCGCAGCCCGAGCCGAGCCAACCCCCGGCTGGAAAGGAGAGATGGAGATAGGAAGAGCAGAGGGAGAAGAGAAGAGGAGAGGAGAGGAGAGGATGAAGAGAGGAGAGGAAGAGGAGAGGAGAGGATGAGGAGGAGAAGAGGAGGACAGGGAGTGGAGGGATGTAATGACCACAATAAGACAGAGAGACACTTTCCATCATTTTCTTGGGAGATCCTTAATGTCACTGCAGCCACAGAGGACTGTCACACACGATTACTCTCCTCATCTCCTGCTTTTTAACTGTTCACACACTCAGGCAGCCCCTCACTTTCTATACAGATACGTATTACACACACTGCTGGTGTTAAAGGAAGAGGACAGAGATGGACGGCTCCAAAACCCGCTCCCACAAAAATCACGACTACAACTCTGCACTGGTGTAATGTGATCTTCAAACAGGGTCAATAAGACATTTCATTTGAGGATCTCATAGAGACCAGAGGAATCTGACTGATCTGGGGAATGTGCTGAATCCTTGACAGAATGTTTATACACATATACAGCACACATGTTCTTTGGATGAATATTGCAGCCCTGTTTTACGCCTCTGTTTTCGTAACGTGCTTCTATATTCCTGAGTTGTGCAAAACATTTGATGCTGCTCTGGCAACCCAACAAAGCTCTGACCATCTCAGCATCAAGCTGTTTGAGCAGAAACAAAGTTCTGGTGCCATAAACTAGATTTAACAGTGTTGTATAATTTTATCAATATCAGGCTTTGATCAAATATCAGCAAGACAGTTTTGTGCAAAATATATTTCTGATCTGCAGTGACATTTATTTTTCTGGCACTGAATGTTCAGTAATTGTAAATAGTTCATCATTTGCAAATGTCAGATTTGCTGAATGCTAAATACTTTTCCAGTGTGACGGGAAGAAGATTTGACACAACATGAGAAAATGTGATATTTCTGGTATCGACACTGAAAGCTGCTTGAATATTTGCCCTGTATCGACTGGCGTCACCTAAAAGTGGATGTATGTGTGTGAGCCTGATTAAATGAGATAATTTGGCAGGAACACCTCCGAGATGCAGAGGAGGGAAACACCAGCCAAGCAGGAGCCTGACGACTCCGCCTGGCCGCCCTGTCATCAGGCTGAAGGACCTGTCCTCCGCCACACACCAGTCACACACACACACACACACACACACACACACACACACACACACACACACACACACACACACACACACACACAGGTCTGTGTTCAGTCAAAAATCAGGCCTGAAGCCAAAGTTCAAACACTGAGAATAAAATTGTAAAAAATTAAAATAAAAAAATAAAAAATTACAAAACAGGAAAATATTTTTCGGTCGGTGCGACAGGATCGAGTTCGTTCCAACATGAAAGCTTTTTAAAGCTGAATGAATAAAACCTGACATTTACTGATCATCAAAAATCTGCCCACTCAGCAGAACGCTGCTCTGATATCTGCTGTGGTTAGCTTCACACACTCTCACACTCTCACACACTTACTCACTCATACACAAACACACACACTCACACACACTCACACTCACACTCACACACACACACTCACACACACACACACACACACACACACACACACACACACACACACACACACACACACACACACACACACACACACATACACACACACACACACACACACACACACACACACACACACACACACACACTTGGGGCTTGTGTCTTGTGGTTAAGGGCTCCCAATCAGACGATGGCAGGCCTCATTAAAGTGAGGCTGACATCCATAGCAGGCCACTAATTGGTCTGAATTTAATCAAGTCAGTGCCGTGCATCAAATAGTCCTCTGTGCCACGGTCCACATGCAGCACATGCACATCAGCCTCAGTCACAGAGTTTGTTTAAAATACATCTAATGCATAAATATATTTACTGTAAATAAGAGGCCACAGAGGGAGGAAGAGCGTCTAACGACGTTATAAAGAAGCTTTAAGTCAGAGTAGACAGATGTTTGTTGCTCTGGAGGTTTGAGAACTTTTATGAATAAAATTCATGCTCTATCAAGATGTAACCATTTTTAATTGGGGAGCAAATTTATGTTTTTCATTCATAGATGAACAAATATGTGTTTTGACACCAGATGTTTCTTGTGAGGGGATATTTTACTGATGCTGAGGAAGAGTTTTTAAACTGGAAGCTGTGGACAGATGTTACGTGTTACACATCTACATGAGAAGATGATGGGATAACGAGGTTATGATTAGTCTGACATGCAGTTAATTGATTTACTTGATTTAGAATATTTAATTTTCTCTTATAAAGAGCATCAACCTCTTAAACCTGGTTGTGTTTCCATCTCTCCAAACTTTTTGAACACAACATTTTCCAGACACATTAAATATGTTCCAGAAACTTGTATAAAATTATCATTATTATTATAATTATCATTTGCAATTTTTCAATAAAAATAAAAAAATGTCTCATTTTAGATTTGAACATCTGAATAAAAAGGTACACACCACGTGCATTAAGTGGCGCCTCTCAAGCGCAGTATTCTGTGTAACATGTTGTTGTACAATGTGGATTTTTCCCCCTTTTCATAGATTCTTAAGGGGAAGTTCGTGGGGGGTTTCAAAGGTTTAAGGGGTTAACACATGTAATTTTAGTTATTATATGGCCACTGCATAGAAAAGATGTTTATGGAGTTGATACATTTAATGAGGTTGCAGCAGATTTCTGAAGAGGACAGTAGCAACCATGAAATCACTGAATAACCCGGTCCACACAGTGAGAGCACCTGTTTCCTCACTGATGGAGCAGTAAAAACTTCAATCACACACACATCTCTTTTATCGGCCTGCACAGGAACACTGAGAGGAAGCAGCAGTGTGCAGGTCACTTATTATATAGTAATCTTGATTAGTTCTGTGCGTAATCTGTGCGTAAAAGCGCAAAGTGTCACCTTGTGAAGGCTCAGGCCTTTGATAAATGGTATTAAAGGTTGAAGTTATACTAGATGTAGTTTAACCTGTTAATTGTTGTCTTAAATATTAGGGAGATGTGGTTGTAGGAGTTTTGTGAGGTCTAACAAATCTACTTTTTTTCTGTGCAAACGAAGCTGTTGAGCAGACTGTTAAATGCGAGCCTTTGTCGGAGTCTGTGCGTTTCTCAGTCCTGCCCTTGTCTTTGAGGCTAATAAACGTGTTATACGACCAGCCGGCTTCCAGCCTCGCCTGGAGTTGAGTAAAAATAAAATCACTCCGTTAAGGATTCCTCTAAACCACATAATCTGACCACAGAGACTCGCTGTTCTCGGTCACCGCCGCCCGACGCGCCAAAGCGGAGGCTTTGGGACCCGAGCAGGACCCGCTGAACCTGCCAACAACCCGCCTGCTAATGAGCGGCACCAGGGTGGGGGGGTGGGCGGGGGTCGAGGACCGGGAACTGGGTTATTCATTCAGTCACCAACCCTGAAATTACCCGGAACAAAATCAGGGAGAAGATGAACAAAGAAACGTTTCTTCCCCACGGAATCAAAAAAAGATGAGAAAAATCACGTCATGGCCCTTTAATGACGTGTACGGTTCATTTCTGTTGATTAACTTTGACCGTTTAAAACACGCTGTTCGCCGCTGGCAGCAGAGAAATCAACGTTTGGTTTCAGCTCCCTCATTTAACCACAGCGCAGACATATACTTTAATATCAGCAAAAACAACAACCTTCCCATGAGAATATATAGGACAAACCATCTCTGCCCAGATCCTCCCTCTCACTGATTTACTTCTCTTTTCATATTTTTTTTAGGTTTTGCTTTTCAGTCACTGGCAGCAGCTTCACACCGAGAGGAGTCCCGTGCGTAAAGGCGCTGCGCCCCGGAGGTCAGACAGCGGCAGGCACCGGGACTCAGCGTCGGCCTCAGACTGTGTGAGCAGCGGGCGGAGGTGGGAGAGCTTCATCTCCTCCTGGTTCTACATTTCTACAGAGATTTAACGAGCTGCGATGCTCATGTAAAATAATGTGATTTCTATATTTCGAGCAAAATCAAATATTCAATAATTAAAGGAGGGCCTCTTCTGGATCCATGAGCCTCGCGGAGATAATTCATTTTCACCAAATCTCAAATTCTGCAAGAACACTAAATTCATTCAACAGTGACTTATACATTATTTGGCCTGAATTACCTTGAACTATATGATATTTTTTTTATCTGAGGCTCAAACTCGAGGCGAAACTTCCAGGTTAAAAGTCACTTTAAGTTCTTCCTCAGCGGCGCAGCAGGTTCGTCTCCGTGTGATCAGCTCATCTCCAAACAGGTTTGAGATGAAAGACACGTCAGAATATTTCATGTTTTTTAAGTTGGTGGAAATGAGCCATGAATTAAAAAAGTTGACAAAAAATATTAATTAATTGTTCAAATAAAAATTGTAGTTGTTGCAAAAAAACCAAAAAAAATCTGTTTTATCGTGTTTGTTATAAAGAAACTACAATTTAAAAAAAACTGCTGATACAACAAAATGTTAGATTTTTTAAATCCTAATTTAAACCAGTGGTAAATTCTTCTGCTACACGTTAATTTAAAAATCCTCATTATCCCTTTCTCTTTATTTCATCATTAGAATTATTTTATGTGATTATTCTTTACACACGCCGTGTGTTTCCACTGTTCTGCAGTGTTTAATTTATTAACATTTTCCCTGGTGGTTGGATGGTTGTTGGATTCTTACATTACATGTTTAAACTGATCACACATTTTCCATGAATGATCAACTCTTAACTTTTGCTTCAGCGCTTCTCTGTGCGCCTGGAAAACACTCATATTCTGCGTTTGGCGCAAACGGACGCTTTTATTGCACGTGTACCCTGATTGCAGTTTTGCACGAGGCCGGGGTTTATTTCTCAGCAGAGGACAAACTAATTCACCCTGTTTGGTGATTTTCTGGATGTCAGCGCACCGTGCAGAGAGCCGAGGCCTCCCTGCGGGCCTGCAGCCAGATCTGCGCTGAGAGCAAACAGCCTCCAAACAGCAACACAACTTCACGCTTTGACTCATTAAAGTATTTTGATGTCACTTACATCACACAGTGTGATCCACCAGTCCGGAGTCAAAACCTGGACAAACCAACCCGCCATGACAAAAACACACATCTAATCGCTTCAGTCCTAAAACCTGCTTTAACTTGTTTTGATAGTTTGATTTGTTTTTGCTCCTTTGGGTGAATTTTCCTGATGTAATGCGTCATATTCCTGAGAGTGGAGCAGCAGGACTGACTCTCTCTGCAGGCCTGCACCCATCAGGTTTATAAGCTACATCTACTACAGTGAAACCTGTGTGCTGCAGCAGAGCGGAGTCACTGAGCAGAGGAGAAAGGAACGACTCGCATGGAGCTCTCAGCTCCATGCCCTGTCTTGGGTTGGGTCACTGACAGTGGAGCCATGTTTTGACTCGGGACTTGTGGTTTTGCTTTGAGCTGCAGTGATATAACGGAGATCCGGATATTTGAGCGGTGTGGTGCACGTCTGCAGCACTGACCCGGGTCCATATCCAGACAGTGCGCCGGGTCCTCTCCGTCCGTGGCGAGGCTCTCCATGGACAACTCCAGTTCCTTCTCCTCCCAGCCCCGGAGCTTCCTCTTCTTGTTGGAGCCGATCAGGGCTTCCACGGAAAAAGCGTGGGCTCTAGAGCTCAGAGCTGCGGCAGATCGCCTCCTCTCACTCATTTCTCTCAAATCCACCCGACGGGGGGAGGGAGGGACGCGGCGAAAAACCCACTCCGTCCGTCCAACGCAGTGAAGCAAAACAATAAAAAAAAAATGCACACGTCAGTGTTTACAGCGGGGCGCAAACTCACCAAGTGTCCAAAGTAATCCCAACTGTGACTAGAAACGCCGCACCAAACTTGTGAAGGCGCACTGTGTCATCCTGGCTGCGCATGAGCTCGAGTCCGGGAGGATTGATCGTTTTGATGCGGTCTGCCGCTTTGCGCGTCTCTCGCTCCTTCCACTCCGCGTCTTTCTTTTTCTCTTTCTGTCCCCCTAACTTCTCTCTGATTGATACTCACTTCTGGAGGAGTTTTTTTTTCCAGGCGCAGAGGGCGGCCCTCCTGCTCCCTGTCAAACCCGCGCGTCCAATGAGAAGAGAGAAAAGACAGCTCCACAAAGTGTTCCGTCCAATGACTGCGGACGGAGACGCGCGTCCTGGAAGAGGAACCGTGATCCAGACTGCAGCAGCCTAATGAACTGACTCCATCCTGTTGCCTATGGAAAAACACATTTGCTCATATCTTTTTTTTCCCTCATAGCACTGAGGCTCGTTTTGCTTTTAATGCAGTACACAGTGCAAAGAAAAATAATTAAACAATTAAATTGGGTCAGTTAAATTTAATGATGCATTCACTGACCTCACCAGTCCCGCCGTCTCCCGTCTTTGACACCCAGATCCTGCAGCTTCAGATCACTCCTCCTCTGCAGGATGAACCCCCAGGTTTGAGGCCTTCACCTCATGGCGAACATCCAAAAAGTCATTGTGGGTCAATACCTGTCCTGTCGGCGGGCAGGCCTAAGTCTGAGCCGCTGATTCCATCATTACCAGGGGTTGTAGGAAAAGTCACATTACAGCTCATTGTGTGAGCCGACAGCTGAGGAGCCCGAGCAGAGCTGCCGCGGGACAGGTGGGCTGATCTCAGAGCTGCAGGCCCGGACACAAACAAGGAAGATTAGTGGGTGAAACGGTGTCACTCCGCTCGGCCCGCTCATCCACTGCAACACAAAAATATTGGCCGCAAATATTACAGACAATAAATTGGCACATTTAAAGGTCAGATTAGGAGGATGCTGTCAGCAGCTGATGTTAATGATTTTCTATTTGAAATTTATCTTTCCACACATGGCCTGTTTATTCCAGCAGTCCATTCATTATTTAATAATTACTCATTTATTAGTCATTTTACATATTGAAGCCAAATCCCTGCAACTGATCAACCACTGAACAATGGCGCAGAATAAAGTGACGCATCACTTATTCAATTAAATCTTTGTTTTTATCGAATCGATTATAATTTGCTTTTACTATTGTTATGAAAAAAAACATTTTTTTCTGTCTAATGCAAGAAAGTTTTTCCCAAAAACATTGTGAACAAATATATAGAATAATATAGCAAACTACTGCTACTATTAAATATTTAAATGCAATAGTAATAAATGTAGGCCTAACAATAATAATATTATTCATGCAGACAGTTTGTATTGCTGCAGCAGCTTTTCGTCAAACTCGTTGAAGATTGTCGCTTTTATTGCTTCTTAAAAACACGTGGCTCCGCTGACGCTGCTCTCCCCGGGCCTTGATGCCCGGGAAGAGGCGCACAGGCCGGAGACCAGAGGCTGATCACTTCCTACCGCAGAGAAAGAAAAAAACATTCACGTCACACACTTCCTGTCTGAGGTAAAAACGAAGAGATCAGGCGGCCCGGAGTCAACCTGCGGCTCCTGGAGCTGAAGCTCTCCAAAGGTCACCGCTGAGCATCCGTCAACTTCGAATGAGCTTTATATACAAGCGCGCACCTGAATTATACCTGCGCAGAAACTGTGGAATAAAGTGAAGAACATCTGAACAAACTAAGAGAAAAAGCAACAGAACATAAATAAGTTTAAAAAATAAAGAAAAAAAAACTGTGTCGGAATATTTCAATCAGAAGCGTTTGGTTGGTTTCATGGTTTCCCTCCAGGCTTTCGTCATGACGGAAATATTAATGAATGTAATTGGCCTATAAACTATATATAGATATAAATAATATCATTATAATTAAGTGACTTTTCGTCCAGGTAAATGTACCCTAAAATTATTCTGCACAGACCGAAGCATCAGATAATATTTACATTTCTTATATTGACATTTACGACTGTCAATAAAAATCATTGATTTGAGCTCAAAACTAATTATTGATCCGCCAGTCGGTGAATAATGGAAGAATAAGCAGAAAGAAATTACATGATTATCATTTTAATTAGAAATTAATCAGCAATAATAAGTGGAGTCTTATTTTCTAAAAGATTTTAATTTAATGCTTTTGTTCAAGTAAATGTTTGTGCGTAAAATTATGGCAAAGTAATCATTCGGCGTGCACGCGCGCGCGTGTTTTTTTTAGGGGGGTGGGGTGTAGTGAGATCCCAATGGGAGGAAACTCGTTACACACCAGCAGTAAAAACTAAAACCAACTGTTTGCTGTTTAGATCCCATTTATAGCCGCGATGGCATCTCAGTCATCCACAATACAGCAGTTTGATTCTGTTGAACCACATCAGATTAAAATGTCCAGAGGTTTTACACAAGATTTTTTATAAGGTTCAGATATTTCCTCTCAAACATTTTCTGAATTCCTCTGGCATCATCTCACATTAGGACTGAAACTCTCTGTTGTTGCCAGTTTTGTTTGGTTTTGACTTTTTTCCCTCCTTGGACTCTTCACACATACACACAGAGTCATGAAGCCGAAATCTGATTTGTTTTTTGACCTCATCCCGTGGAAGGTGGGCGGAAACGCTCAAACGTGCTGTTAATATTCAATTAGAGAAAGAAGAAAGACTGTGACCCTGCCCGGCCCCGGAGGATGAGGCCAGCAGCGCGCAGTAAAGTATCCGAAGTGACAGCGGCTCTCGGGCTGTTGGAGCTGCGGCCGCCCCGGGCACAGCACAGGACTGAGGGTAGCAGTGTGGACAGGACCTGCAGCAGGAGGAGAAGTGGAGGATGTGAAGACCGAGACTTTGTTGTACGAAGAAGCTAAATTCACCTGACGCTCATTTTTAGTTGTACAAGACTCAATCAGCTGCATCCGGGTTTTTCTAAGATGCTGTTTCTGGTGTTAAACTGCGCATTTCATGAGACATCGTGTCTCTGTGATGATCACAACCTAGAGGTCAGAGTTCAGCTTTTTAAGCCTCACATGTTCCCTTTTACAGGGAGAGGACTTGTGATTAATAAAGAGGCTGCTTTGTTTTACTTTGCCCTTAAGAGTTAACGACCCGGGAACAAAACAAGTGAACAACACATGAAAAAAAATCAAACATCGAAGATGCAGATAATATTCTGATCATGTGCACGAGACCAGAAGAAATGTGGTTATGTCTGAATTTTCCAGGAAGATGAAAGAGATTTCTATTATAGAAGTAGAACAGGTCAATAAACATTTGAATGCAAGTTATATTTTTAAAAAAGGTTTAGGCTCCACAGAGCAGCTCCTTATAAAGAGAGGAACAGCCCATAATAACACACTCCTGATCGTTTTCTAAAAACGTCCATACAGGGCGTTTCTTTTGTTTTATGAAGACAAAAACTACAATAAATCATAAAGATGTAATTATAAAATAATAATAATAACAAAATATATATAGCCTATAATAAAGCAGCCATGATGGGTTAAAGTTATATTCTAATGTTATGACAGAAAACTAACTGCCTAACAAATAAATAACTAAAATGATGATTATTAAAGCCTGTTATTGTCACTTGTATGTTGGATGTGAGTGTTTAAACTTCTTGTGGTGGAGGGTCTTGATGTGTGTTGATTACATATTGTTTTACAGTGATTGGTCACATATTTCTTTATAATATATATTTTTTGTTCTCTGCATTATAAATGTTCAATCTGACTCTAAATGTCTTCATTTGTTTGTGACGTCAGCTGCTCTCATGCAGCTGTAAACAGCAGATGGGGGATCGCCCTGACTGAAATGGATCATTTATTGTGAACCAATGAAATTGTAATAAAGGGTTTATCTTATCATCCTGATGTTCTTTAAAAGATGTTGCAGAATCCTGTGACTCTTTGGTTGCCATGGAGACAGGATTCATCAGTTACTCACTGTTAGGAAAACTGCAGGAGATAATAAAGCTACAGAGCTGAAAGTGAGATAAGACAACTGAAGTGTAACTCACACACACACACACACACACACACACTATGATCTACTGTAGCATATATAGATATATATGAACCACAATTTACATTAAGTCGCTAATAAAAAATCCTATGATGACATCATAAATTATTTTTAAAAAGCTGCTTGATCAGCTGATTAATAACAAACTGTGTCCGGCACCGTGTTGATGAGTGAAGGGAGCTTCATGTTGACTAGACTCAGTCTGACTTTATCATCAGTGAAATGTCTCATTATTATATTGACTTTGTCTCCACGCGGACTGTTGCTGTTTCCACGTGACTGCGTTTCCATTTACCGCCGTTTCTTTAAAAACTAACATTTATTACGGCTCCATTAAAAGTTTTTACTCCTGCGGTAAAACGCTTCAGTTGCGGCGTCGTTTTCATATTAAATCAGACAGCGCCGGTATCACTGCTGCCTCTCACGGTGGACTCAAACACGGATCTGTCGTGTTGCTGCAGGTCGCTGTGATTTACAGCCTGCTGCTCGGTGTGTGTGTGTGTGTGTGTGTGTGTGTGTGTGTAGTCTATATATTTTTTATTTATATTCTGTCAGCTGCTTATGCCAACAGAGAAAAAAAGCGCGGATACGCGCTGTTCCCAGGTAAACACCAGGATGGAAAAACCTTAGCTCAGTCTAGCTCCATAGTGTGTGTGTGTGTGTGTGTGTGTGTGTGTAGGTAATGGTGTGAGTTCCTGCAGGAATATTACAGGAGAGATGCATTTTCAATTAGAGGAAATATGAAGGCGGAGAGCAGAAGGTTTAAACTGGAGGAGCAGAGACAGGAAGAGGAGGATGAACTGTGAGGAGAGGAGGAGTGGGTACAACCAAGAGAGGAAGAATGAAACTGTAAAATGAAATACAAGAAAGAGGAGAAGACAAGCGAAAATCAAAGGAGGACAGAAAAGGGAGAAAGAAAGAGAGAATGAGGGATGAGGAAGAGTCCAGAGCCAAAGAAAAAGGAGAAAGAAAGAATCACAACACAGAAAGAAAGAAAAGAAGGAATGGAAAAAAAGAAGGGAATAAGGGAACAAAGAGGGAAGAATGTAAGGAAGAAAATAAATTAATTAATGACATTAAACGCGTTGAAGTCGTCACAGGAATACTGTAGGTGTTTATAGTAGTACAGCAAAGAAAGAGATAAAACTAGATAAATATCTGCGTAGTTACTGTGGAATTATGTGCACTGTATCCTTTGAAGTGTGTGTGTTATGGTGGAAATCTGAAGTGTGTGTGGATTCAAAGTTAAGAGTGCACGTGAATTTGTGGAAATTAATTTTTTTTTAAATTACAAAACAGTAAAATTAAGAACAAGAAGAAGAAGCAGAAGTCCAGGTGAATGTCACACTCCCTCTATCACCTCAGTGTCAGTGCTCAGGTTCTTTACCTCAGAGGTCACGTCTCTGACCTTTCGTCTCCTGAAGCCTGACGACGAGTCTGAAGCGGCGGCGCTGAAAACCAGCAGATGATAATTACTCTGACGTCACTGCGGCTGTGATGAGTCAGTGTTGTGCACGATGTTCCGGCACAGACAACAAAACAAACACTGCAAAAGTGCACAAACATTACATATATATATATATATATATATATATAACATTATAACTAACGCTTGCAACTGAAAACATTTGGCTGCTTTTTTAAAATTATTTTTGAGTCTTTTTAAGTCTTTTTTTGTGTCTGGTAGTAAAAGTAAAATAACTTTATTGGGTACACCTGTGCAACCGGACAGAGTCCAAATCCACTGCCGTACAGTCCACTCGTTGGCCACGGAGTGTGTTACTGGCAGAAACAGTCAACAGAAAAACAGTCTCTCTACAACCCGTCTGCAGTGAACAGCGTGTGTGTCGTGTGTGTGTGTGTGTGTGTGTGTGTGTGTGGAGGTTGGCCTGGGCTGACGTTATTACCTCAGTCCTGCCCTGATGATGCTGACGGGTTGTCTGCTGCTCTGCAAGCAATCAAGAATGAGACGACACCGCTCATTAGTGGGTTTTAGTTCTGATGCTCTTCACTGATCTTCAGCACAAAGACAAACAGTGAACAGAGTATAACTTACCTTTTTTAATGCACTGAAGATCAGATTTTCAAAGCCATGACTGAGTTATTACATTCAATAAACTCCTGCGGGCTGATACTTGTGATGCGTTTTTACTCTCTGCAGCAGCTTTTAACTGTGTCAGACCTTTTGCTTTTCAGCTTTGTGAAGCACTTTTGAAGAACTGTGTTTTGTCTTTGTCAGTCCAGATTTCATAAATCTAATCTGATTCCAATCTAGATACAACGAAATCTGATTAAGCTGCCAGTGTGAACAGAACCACGGACATCGGATCTTAACACCTGTGATTTAAATTCAATTTGTGTTCCAACAGTCAAATCAAATAAGTTATATTTAATAAGGACGTGTTACATGTTTGAATTAGAATATTTCATTTTAAAATGACAAAATGTTGGAAATAACAAAAAGATAGTTTGTGTGTTTTTTGGGGGGGAAACACAGGAAGATAAATAAGTTGCAATGTCTTTAAAATGAGTGAGTGGAAGACATAAAAACAACAGGGACATGTTTTCTTCTTGTTTTCTTCTGGTTCTGCTGCAGCCTCCTCCTTCATTTCAGTGAGAGTTTTTAGTCTAAACGTGACGTTGGTCTGCAGTTGAGTCTTTTCCACGCCGCTTTCAACACGTTTTGTTATAAATGCATTACATCCTCGACTATCCTGGAAATGTAAACAGTCATCGGAATAAAATTTTATATCAGCAGCAGCAGTTAAGTACCGAGCGAGACCTGCAGTATAAATGTGGCTTTATTTTCCAGCCCAGCTGCCTCTCAGCAGAACCCCACTCGCTGCCGGACCTCTCCGAGGACCGGGGCAGCCAGTTCCCGAGCCCTGCCGTTCCCCCGGGCCAGCACCGCCTCCAGGTGAGCGCGCTCCGACCGCAGCCTCTCGATCTCCTCTCTGATGGGCGTCAACCTCTGGATCACAGCCTCGGTTACGAGCTTCTTATAGGCTCCCGTGTCCAACCCTCCGGCCTGCGACACCGCCTCCTCCACGCTGATCGTCGCCATGGCGGCGTGGATTGTCACCAGGTTGGACACACCTGGACGCGTCTCCGGGTCGAAGGTGACCTCAGAGGTGAAGTCGGTGACAGCGCGGCGGATTTTGAGGGCGATGTCGTCGGGAGGATCTGTGACGGTGATCGTCGCCATTGTTTGGGGGTCGGACTTGGACATTTTAGCAGAGGGGTCACGGAGGGATTTGACCTTTCGTGTAGAACCTGCGGAGGGAAACAGTTTTGAGAAACACATCAGTGGGATGAGAAGTGTTTCCTAACAATCTATCCGGTGTGAAACGAGACCTGCAGCAGCTACAGAATGTGACACATCGCAAAATTACTGCTGATCTTTATCTGCCATATTTATAGAAGTCACAAAACTCAGCTGCAAGCGCCACTGTTCAGAGAGAGAAGGAGGGAGAGGGAGGAGGGTGGAGGGTGTAGGTTTGGAAGAAGAAAAAATAATAAATAATACAGACAATTTCTGATAATGTTGTATTTGCATCCATCCAAAAAAAAATAAAATAAAAATTAACTATAAATCAAAGTAAAATGTGGATCCAGAACTTTTAAAAGTGTTTCAACAACCTCCACCTATCAGAGAGCAGCTTGTATTTAGCCTGACAGGCAAAAACCAGGGCAAGAACCAGGTGCTGCAGTTCAATGCTGTGAGTTTACAGTAACTGCAGCTGAAGGCAACTTAAAGGAGCAACTCTGAGCTTCTTCTTCTTTAGTTGTCAACTGGACGTTCAGACAAAACATCAGAGAGATTTTAGTGAGTAAATCAAACTGAAAATGTAGAAATGGGTGCTGGGAAAATTACAGGATTTTGAAAAGTAAGGGCTGTAATGAGGATCCGCCTGCCCCTTAAAATCTGACTTCAGCGATTAATCAGTGATTTAAAATTGCTGTTGACTAATTTTCTTACAATTAACTAATAATGACGCTTCTTTGGGACAAAAAGAGTCATTTTTAATAGTCAAGTTTTAGTGCAGTTTATTGCATTTATCTTTTTAAACTCAGATGAGGACGTCCTGCTGGTTTAACACGGCGTGACACAGTAGACGTGGATCTGAATCTCGTTAAGAGTCAGAGGAAGTTAAATGATAAAATAAGAAGCACGGTGCGGGGATGAATGAAGGACTACAGTGAGTGAGTGTGTGTGTATGCATGTGTGTGTGAGTGTGTGTAAACGTCCCAGTGTGAAGCAGACGTATCTCGGTGTGAAGTGATGAGCAGACTGCGGGAGCCGGGATTTCCTTTCGCTCCTTATTTATCAACGCCATCCTTCCGCCATCTTGCAGGCTGCAGTTCTTTTTTCTATCAGTCCACATCTGTCCTGCTTGTCACATGCTGTTCATCACCACGGAGACGTGCTCATTTCAGGCAAATTAAAAAAAAAAAAAAAAATCTTAAAATAGTCTTTGGTTTCAAAGGGAAGGTGGTGACTGGCAGCTCCGCTCGGCCAAAGACAAGAAATAAAGATGGGATCCACCAGTCTGAGCCAAACACACACACACACACACTCAACCCTCTGATGTCATCTCAAGGACATCTTCCCCCAAATCTATTATCACTCTGTTATTCTGATACAAGAGGAAGAAAATATTTCTTTAATCAAAGCTGCGCTGCACACATGACTGACTCCATCTTGTGCTTTTATGATACTGATAATCAAGGAGAATGAAGCCGGGGGGAAGCTGAGGGGAGGGGGTGGGGCCTTCTCTGAACATATTGACCGTGTGTGTGTGTGTGTGTGTGTGTGTGTGTGTGTGTGAGAGAGAGTAATGATTCCAAAATAAAATAAAATAAAAAGGTTTTATTGCATGTCAAGGCCTAATATTTTAACTTTTACGTATTCACGCAGCCTGTTTGAGGACGGAGACCTGGCTAACAGTCTTTGACAGACTTTGACAAAACAAAACAAAAAACAGACAACAACACTTCTAAAGGCTGAAAAAACAGCCATGAAAAGAGACAATTACAAACGTCATTTACCACAGAATTTACGGTCGTCTTGAATTTGGCCGGAGATACGAGTTCCCTCGTTTTAATTTCCTTCCTCAGACTTTTCCCAGCAGCCTGAAGCAGAAAACACGAAGCTTTCCTTATTCATCTCTATCCAAGCATTGGCGACAGCAAATATACGACCTAAAAATAAATCCTGTAAAACGAACTCTGTGAAATAAGTTTTCAAACGGGGCGATTCTGTGGCTGAGGGGTTAAAGATGCCGACCGGCTGAAATATGACTGGTTCTCCATCTCTCTCTTTTGTTCCCCGTCATCTCTCTAAAACCTAACGAAGGCATAAAATTAAATTACATTCAAAAATTGGATGCAACCGAAACACACAGCTATTGACATTTGTTGTTTTGCCATTTCCTGTTTGTTGCTGTTATTCCAGTTGCTGCTGGACAAACACTGATGATGTCACATCATCATCATTCATTTATTTCCAGCAACTAAAACAGGGTTTGATGATATAAATGATTGTATTGACATCAGGCATCACCAGCGTCTGTGAGCCGCTCCGAACTCAAACACAAGGAGTTCTTTCTCTTTAGTTCAACAATCATTCAAAAAAACGTCCGTGATTTAATTTTGAAAATGTTATTTTTCTAAAACAAATGAAAACCTGTCAGTGCAGTGAGAACATAACATCTTGTTTCCAATGCAAATCAACTTGTTTTAAGTATTTTCTAAAATCAAGTTTATTCTGTCTGAACTCCACCAAAGCAAAGTGCTCAGTTCTTTCTTGTTTCCAGAAACATTTTTCATTTTTCCAGGAATTATTACTGAAACAAGCTGATTTCTATTTAGACTGATCAAAATATTAAGACTTTATTGGTCATTTACTTTTCAGTTGTTTTGAGAGAATAAAGGTTTAAAGACAAAACCATGTTCCATGATAAACAAATGGAGATTTAATTCAGAAATCGCTGCTGCTCTGTCTCCGTTAACATGTACAACTCAGTTAAAATACAACAAACTCCATTTAAGAGTTTATTTCTCATTCAAACAGCTGCTAATACTAAAGAAATGTCTTTAATGTGCCCTGAGGGTGTGTGTGTGTGTGTGTGTGTGTTCTTACTCAGCAGGGCGCTGGGTTCAGGGAACAGGTCTCCGTAGTTGTTGTTGAAGATGCGAGCCAGGTCCTGAGCCAGCTCGAGGTGCTGGACCTGATCCTCTCCAACGGGGACGTGAGTGGCCCTGAGAGACGAACACACGACATCGACTTCCTGAACAAGTGGTGAACGGTGACGACACGGGAGTTAAAACACACGGCAAAACTTGGTGTCAACTTTGCAGCTGTCGCTCAGGAGGAAGCAATCTGTTCATTTCCTCTTTAATAAAATCTGAAGAGCGTTAGAGGTGAGGTTTTATCTGCCACGTCATCCTTTTCTCACAGGAAATTAGCTTTTAGCCGTTTGATGGTTTGAATAGAAACAGATGAAGAGATAACTTATGAATTATTCATAGTTATGTGGCTAAAAAATTAATTTTCCCTGAGCGACAACAATCCAACCACCAACTGATGTGATCACTCTGCTCACACCAGAATCCACTGGCTGCACCACAACACTGAGTCACACCGAGTTTCCCAGCATTCACGTCTGATACACTTTTATCGGCCCGGATTAAATTATGTGCCCCGACATTATAACCATAACCTTATCCATTAAATGTGGATTTAATCACATTAACGTCGATCTTCGCCTGATGTGAGGCGTCCATATTTGTTTCGTTTTCGAGACACTGAGCTGCTCAGTCGTAATTACGAGCAGGAAGTTGACGTGAATGTGATTTATTTGTTGTTTCTGCTTCCACACAACGGAGGTGAATGGAGTTTTATTTAGTTGCTCACTGAAAATTATAAACGTCACTTTGGATAAACCGCGGACTAGAATTACCACCTCACGGTTGTGCGCTGCAGTTTACATGCTTTACTTTCCAGACTCACAATATTCAAGTGAACCTGCTTTTGAACACAGGATGGAAGCACGTGTCTGTATGAGAAACCAGGAAGTACTGACTTTATCTTTTTAATCCCATTCATCTGCACCTGAAGCAAACCTAACCCTACATTTTAAGTTTTAAGTTTGGGTTGAAAAACAGCTGACACATCCTTTATCTGGCTTCAGTGCTGGGATACAATAATAAAATTATACAAAGCAGCAGCAGCCAATAAGTGCTCTTTGGACAGAGAAAGGAGCTTTAGTGGATGCAGCTCAATCTTACATTAAGAGATACAATGGGAAACTTTATCTCACTTGTAAAGGAGGATATCAGCAGCCTGGAGGACAGGATACGTGTAGAGACCGACACTGCCTTCGTTCTTCAGTTTGCTCTTCATCTGGATGAGAAGATGGAGAGAATCAAGTCGAGACAGAAGCAAAAAGGAAGAAAGAACACAAGCTGAAATAAGGAGGAAACACAGACTCCAGTTGACTTTTTTTTTTTCTTTCCCCCAGGAAGAGCCGTTCTCACTTTTACGACTCATTGATTCTCAGACAAACGGGGCACGGATGAGTTAACGTGACATTTTCCACCATGTTTGAGATCAACTCAGCTGTTGGGTAAAACAAAAAGGTGTTTTCTATGTAGCAACAGAGACCAAGAGCAGAGCGCCGCTGGCTCCCTCTCAACATGCACTAAAAACTGCATGTGGTTGGAGAAAATCGCCGGAATTAAAAATCTGGCAGGTGGAGCAGAGAAAATAAAACAATAAAACAAACAGAGATGCTGAATAACTGCAGCAAAATTCAGAGGGAGGGGGGAGAGGAGGGATTTTAATTTGAAATTAAGTGCAGAAATGGTGATAATTAAATCAACATGATTCTGAACCAGTGAGGGAGTAAACATATAGTCTCAATAATAATCCCAAAATATGTAATTTTCTGTAAAAGGAACCATCTTCATCTTCAGATTAAAGTTTGGCTTCAGAAAACAGGAAATCAGGCTGGATTTAAAGTCTCTGTTTAATTGTGTTCAGCTATGAAATTAATACTTCTCATCTTCAGTCGGCGATACGGTTTGAAGATCCGACCACAACATCAATTTGATTTCACATCAGTCGATTCATAATCATCATTTGGTCCTGGATCTCCATGACGAAGAGGCTAGAGAGGAATCTGTGTGTCTTTAAACCTTGGAAAAGAAATGATGTATGACTTCTCCAGTAAAGAGCAGAGAGCTACATACAGTCAGACGGCTTCAATCTTTGTTATCTGAGACTTGAGATTGAAGATTTTCAGTCTTTGTAGTTGAGATGATCTTTGCCTCATATTCCTGATTCTCCAACCAACAGATCAGGAAACCAGAAGGTAAATTTATCATTTTAAACCTCTGTATTCAAACTTTTATTTTATTGTTTATAGTTTTTGTCTTTTAACAACTTAGTATTTGTGCCTTTACTTTTGGACAGTGACAGCAGAGAGAGAGAGGAAAGGCAGGAGAGAGAGAGAGAGCCACTGCGGTGAGGTTAACTCATGATACACATTCAGCCCAGTGAGCATTTTAAAGTGCGTCTTCATCTGCAGTTATTATGAGTCCTCCTACAAAGGCATATTTGACATAATCATGACTGTGTTTTACAATATTGTTACAATACAATATATTTATGAACTGTTTCTACAGCAGCCTCCACTTCTGTGTCCACAGCAGGAGTTCACAAACATTATATTGTTATAAACCACTTATTAAATGTTTATCTAGTGCCGGTAAAAAGCTAAAAAGGACGCCTTAAAATAAAGGATTTAAAAAAAAAAATAAATAAATTACTTAATTATTATCAATATGTTTTTATTATTTGGTGATTATTGCTGTTAAAATGTTAGTAATGGCAAAAAAAGTATTAAATTAATTATATAATTGTTGCCGATGTTAACAAACATCTTAAAAAATAATGACAGACACAGATTTTAAATCGATATAAACTTTTAAAAGATGTTTGTAAAGTAAATGCAGCAACATTTTAAATGGTTAAGAGGTTTGTTAAAGGGAAATAATGTGCTTTTATAATCCTATTTAAATACATCACACCACAGCAACGATTAGAATTATAAATCAAGCATCATAAATACTCACTCAACCCTTAAACAATCAAAATCTCATTCACTACACTGAAAAAGTCACGTATAAAGATAATTTTCTCTGCTCCGACAGTCTCACTGATCATTAGTGTGAGTGTGAGTGTCTGCGTTACCTTCCACTGCGGCAGGTGTCGGAGGCGGGGCATGCTGGTCAGACAGCCGAGGATCCAGGAGAGCTCAGCGTGCTCAGACACCTGCAGGTGGGGACACGTCCAAAATCCGAAAATTATAATCTCACACACGTGTACATTATTCTACAAGCATTCATTCTGCAAGAACAAAATATATCCTGAACTGAATCCTTTTATCCTCGATGCCATAACTTGTTTTCACTGGGTCGTATGTTCTGGTCCAGTCCTGGTTTAGTTTATTCTGGATCTTTACTTTTTCATATTTAACCACCAGAGCTCTCTGTAATTATCTCACAGGCATCTGCAAATCTGTCGGCTCGTTAATTAATACACAGGACTGAACTGTGTTTGTAATTTGCTGTGTATTTTTTCTTTGTGGTTTTTCTTTCTGTTTTTGTTACATTCTTCTTTTCTACTGGGCTGTGTGCAAATGTTAAGTGTTGGTTTGTGAAGCTGATTATTATATAATTATATACGTGTATCTACATCCTGTATACACACATCATGCAAACGGCCTGAGTGTACTTTGTTTATGGTTACTTCACTGGAAACCACAGACCAGCACACAAGAGATAAAGAGAAAAAAAAAATAAAGTAGAGAGATTAAACAAACACAGATGAACGGATGGAGAGCTCTGGTGTGGGACAGCTGTGGAGGAGGAAGAGGAGGGTAACTCCCTAGCGCCTCCAAGTGGCAGAGAGCAGAACTACCTTTCTACACCTCTGTATCTGTTCCACACAGGTGCACCGGCTCACACCTGTGTTCACCCAGAAACCTGAAGCCTGTTAGACAGATATATAAATACAATGTTTATTTAAAATATTGTTATTGAACCTTTATTTAACCAGAGGTTTTCACAAGTGTGTGTGTGTTTGCAACAGTAAACAGCTGCATTTCAAATCTCTCAGCAGGACACAATCCAAACTTCCTGCAACTTTTAACACACCATCTGCTTTTATTGTTGTCGCACAGGTTGGTGCATCTGCCCCTTAAGTTACGTTGGTGATTTGTTTATTGAAGTACTTAATTTTATTTTGTTGAAAAAAAGAAAAAAGAAAAAAAAAAAAAGCTGTTTTTAATATTGTGAAATATAATAATAATAATAATATTAATAATAATGACATGTTGTTGTGCAGCAATGAAGAGGTGAATGTTAATGTAGCGTAGCTTGTGCATCTGGCAGTGGTAAATTAACTCCAACATATCTGCTTTCATAGAGGCTGTCATAGATATGAAAACAATGCTTGTGTGCGTGTGTGTGTGTGTGTGTGTGTGTGTGTGTGTGTGTGTGTGTGTGTGTGTGTGTGTGCATGCAGGAAATATGCTTCTGCTTCAGCAAATTAAAGTTTATGGACACTGGCTATATCGCCATCCTCGCTTTCTCTTGGTGCTTGAAAAGCATTCTGGGGAGCGTGACGTCAACACCAGACAGCAGGGACATAAACCAGGATTTGAGGCTAACATGTAGGGGGTCGGTATTCATTACACACTGCAGACAGACAAGAGATGGGACAGATGTTGATGACAGCGCAGGAAGGGATGGATATGGTTTGAAGTGCAATAAAACTGTGATATTTAAAGGCTTGGGAAGAACAAGGCTTCTATTCATGCTGCATGGCAGGAATGCACCGCAACAAGAGATATGCTAATGTTACGGATCATACGGGCATTACACTGATAGCGGCTTGTGATACCGCCACGGCAACAACCCCTTCAGATTATAAAAGGAGGGATTTTAGAGAAAAGCTAACAGTTGGTCCTCCACAGTAAATCTACTTTCCTCCTCGATACTTTTAGAAAAACCCAGAGGATTTATGGATTTGCTGATTCATTCACTTTATTTCTGATACCACTGAGTTCAGCTCGTCACTGGTTCTGTTCTTTTTTTCACAGGAGAAGTTGAGTATTTTCTTTGGGCAGCCGTTGTATTTTTACATGTGGAGCAGGCGTGTTCAACAGGAGGGTCCCTGCGCTGCCAAGTTATGTGGCATGAAGCTAAACGGGAGTAAAAATAGGACTGGATGTCTGTGTGTGTGTGTGTGTGTGTGTGTGTGTGTGTGTGTGTGTGTGTGTGCGTGTGTGTGTGTGTGTGTAGGGGAGGGGGTGGGCAGAGAAATGCAGATGGACTGAGCTATCTAAACTTGTGAGGAAGAAAACAAAACACACGCAGACACTCTCAGTATCAAGGGAGAACCAAACAGCTGTGATTTCTCTTTCCGTCATCGCTGTGATTTTAAACCTGAAATCTGGAATCAGCTGCAAACGCAGAATCTGACATTTTCCTTCTCACTTCCTTCATGTGACTGAAGCAGGACGCCGCGGCAGCGTGTGTTTTTCCTAGAGATAAGAATCAGGAGCGGACAGCGTGTCAGCAGGTAAACACTGCTGAGTCAACAGAAGTGAAATAAACAGTCAAGACGGCCAAATGTCTAGACGACAAGCTGCGACCAGCAGCACTTTGGAAAAAGAGACATGTGCTCACAGTTGTCAGTTTATTAGGTACACCTAGCTAAAACTAAAACAACAGCCCTGGAATAAAACCTCCTTCATGAAGGATTCAAAGTTCAGATGTTGTTGAAACTGTGTTAAAGAGGTGTCGATTTAACGTCATGATCATTTGGGAATTTGTGGGGCTGTTGAACTGCATTGTGTTATGTTGACGGGTGTTCCTATTATTTTGTCCAACCCATTCAAATCAGTGAGGGTTGACTAAACATCAGAGAAGCCTCTTTGTATTACGCAATCACAATCCCTTTTTGGGAAAATAACTTCCAGAGCGCACAAATTAATAATTAATCATAACAATAATCAATAAGTCTTGAGCCTGATATTTAAAAAAACATTTATCAGATGAAGCAACAACATGTGGTAATGTTTACAACCCTGAATTATACTTGATTTTCAGTAACACATGCCCTTAAATCTCTCATAGCATTCACTCTTTCTCCCATAACATCAATGTGCATGTAAATTAAATGTCCAGATACAGTTTTTATTTTATGCTAATTAGCTACTTCATGTTGCCATTGTGGTTATAGCGTCTGTTACATAGAAAACTCCTGTGACTGTCATGGACCATGAGTTATGAAATACAGCATCCGTCCTCCGCCCACCTTAGACTGCTGGAAGAGTATCGCCCTCTCTGGGTCGACGCCGCAGGCCAGCAGGCTGGCTGCCATGTCCAGGATGTTGGTCCTCAGCTGGGTCGGGTCCTGTGGCTGCGTGATGGAGTGCAGGTCCACGATGCTGTAGAGCACTGATGGATACCGGTTCTGCAGGGCCACCCAGTTCTCCAGGGCACCCAGGTAGTTGCCCAGGTGGGGCACCCCAGTCGGCTGGATCCCAGAAAATACACGCCCACCTCCCGGAGGGTCCTGGAGAAGAAGTGGAACATGCTTTATTTACACTTTATACGTCAAAGATGATCTGTGATGATATTTCATGAGTGTTTAATTATCAAATGAAATGGGGCATCTTGGTGTGATCACCACAAATCAACCAAATGATGCTTGTACACATAAATCATGTACACACTCACTAACAATGAGACAATGACAGAAAAGAAACTCCAAGAAGCAGAGAGGAGACTTTGGAGAAAGAGGGTGAAGGTGAAAAGGTGAGAAAGTCACAACTAGAAAGACGCCTGCAGAAACTGAAGTGTCAGTGTTGAACTATTGGCAGGTTGGAGGCCAGCTGTGGTCACGCTTGTATTACCGAGATGCTAACTCCATGGCTAGCACCTCTGTTCTCTCCCAAACACATCCAGCACAAAGAATGCATCACCTCACCGGCCAACAATAACACTTAATATCCACCCAACCAACTTCAAGGCCTCTGTTAACACAACAGGGAAGGACACTGAGAGAGGAAGGGGGGAAAGCATGCCCATGGAAATATATGAAATATACCATACAACATGCAGCCCACAACATCACCAACACCAACAACAAGAGCCTCATTTAAAAGAGCTGGAGCTGAAACCGCCTCCAGAAGAAAGAGGGAGCGTTGGGCAAACATTGTGTTTCTCTTTTTGCAGATCCCGGTCGAAGCCAGACCGCCTCATTTCTTCTGGCATCGGCTGCACTGAACCTTGGCTTTCATTTGGCACTGCTGGAAGAGAGTCTCAACCGCCGCTTGTGGCACCAAGCACCGCATGATACAATTAGAGGGCGAGCAGAGCGGTACCTGCCATGAGACATGAAACCGCGATGGCCTCCAAAATCTAGGGCTTCTTCACCAAAGCCGTTACACAGAAGATTAGGGCTTCGACGGAGCGGAAAAACACGAGGACGCAGAACGGAGCTGTGTGTTTTTGTTGGGCAGTTAAAAAGACAAAGTGTTTTGGCGCCTGGGTACGGAGAGCCCGCAGCGGAGCCGGGGACTCAGCTCCAAGCAGAGGCGCTGTGTTGTAGCTTGGCTCCAGCTCGCAGGTGAGAAGGTGATGAGGGATCGTGTCTTTGTCGGGGTGGGGAGGTGGAATATGTGGCAGAGATAAGATGAACCTCCAAACCCACTACAGGTCAGGTCGACGACCTCCAGGATAACAGAGCGGCCGACCTTTGTATGTGCTTACAACACGTGTACGGAGTGAAAATAGCTTTGGAAAAAATGCAGTGGGCTACGTTGTTACAGGTGTGTTGCTATAGGCACCGCTGAGACGATGAAATACAAAACAGGAAGTCCAGTAATACAGCACATCCATCAGTTTGAAGGATTCAACAGAACCCAACAGAACCCAACAGAACCCAAGAGAACCCCTCCATCAGCCTCAATGAAACGAATGTAGCTGTATTACATCAATATTTTGGTCTGAACAGGGTCTTACAAATTGGCGCTGAATAAATTGACAAGAAAAAAAAAAAGAAAGCAACAGGGTTTGACAACTGAAAGGTCAATTTAGTAGCTCTTCCACTGCTTTCTACTGTATCACTTGGTATTCTTCAGCAGATCGAATTTTCCTATTTGTCATGAACTGTATAAGATCAGAGTTAAATTCTCTGATTCAACAAACCGTCCAGATCTTAACATCTAAGTTGATATTGTAATGATCTCACAATCATTTTAAAAAACAAAAACAAATAACGATGAGGTTAAGTTTGATTCAGCTCGACGTGAGATGTGTTGATGGGTTGTAAACAGCAACACCTGGACATTTCAACAGAGGAGCCCATTTTTAAACTTTCTGCCCACAAAACCCCCGGGACCTCCGTGTTATCACCTCAAATCTGACTGGTGATCATGTGTTCCCCGGCTGCACTTTTCAAGGTTATCATAACTAATCACTAAAACCTGAAGCTTTCGGAGGATATCCTCTTCGCCCACTGCTGGGACATCGGTTATCCTGACAGCTCGCTGAGCTACATCACATACAATCTGACTGAGGGACAGGCTCGGCACAGCATCTGAGATCAGATAACAGCTGCTCTCTCACCAGCGCGGCCCAGAGCTTCTCCATCTCTGGGCCCCGAAGGGATCAAATAACAACTGCTCTGAGGCCAGCGTGGTCCATAGCGTCTCCGTCTACTGGCCTGAGGGAGCTGGTCGCTGCCCGGCGAGAGAGAGGCAGGAAGGAACTGGGTGCTTATGTCATTACCGACGGGGTAATTGCACTGGAGTGCCATTGATGCTGAGAGCCTCTTAAGAGGTGTCAGGATTGATTTGGGTGCGGACGGGGCCCAGAGTCTGGCTCATGTGTGTTCTCACCTCGAACTGACACGCCAAACGCATGTTCCCCCTCTGCTCCGGCCCCCAGGGGAAGCCATTAGCCATGCAGACATGGTAATGGTGTCATTTGAGCCAATCGAGTGTTAAATGAGAGTCAACGGCACGGCTAACTAGCCACTGGGCAATCGTGGGCTACCACGCATCGCGCTGCCTCACCAGACACCTCCATGTTACCTTCAGTCAGACGTAAGGTGTCTTTAAACATGTGCCTGTATTGCTGTTGGAGGAGAAAGTAAGTTACACAGGGAGGTAAATCAACCTCTGCATGATGACAGAGGAGACAGTAAATGTTGTAAAGCAATTAATGTTGGTAATGAATACCACACTGCAAAGCCAACAGTAATAAAATATTATCATCTTGCTTACTTTGCCATGGACTATATTAAACCTGTGCAAGTGATTTCTTTCCAACATTCAAATACTTGTAGGGTGATGGACGGTGAAATGACACCTCGTGGTCAGTTGCATAAATCTACTAAGATAAATCAAAAGCACCAGTTCGGACGACTGGATAATTCGTAAGCAGAATTAAACATGTTCATTAATAATACTTGCACACAAAAGAGAACATGTTGTTCAGCAGTAGAATGAAAAGTACAACTGATGTTGAAGTTTCCCGGGAGTCCGTCAAACAGTAACTGAAACATTTTGTTAAAATCCAGAAATATTACCCTCCCAGCTGTGCTAGAGGAGCCGAACTCATTAGGATTCATCATTATTTCGGAACCACGAATATCTGCACAAAGTTATTTACCCATCAAACCAATACATAAAAATTTGACCTTTTTTTTTTTTTTTTTTTTTTACAATATTTCATGGCAAACTTTCCAAAAACGATGAACCAGCTGACAGAGCAACGTTGCCAACCCCAGAGAGATGGCTAAAGAAGGTCAAGCTCAGTATGAACAATCCCAACAGATTACTCCCGCTCCCCGTCCGGCTTAATGAGAGAATAAGTGTGAGCAGCGTCATCCTCCTTCCTCTATTGTCTTTCCATCTCAGATGCCTGTTGATGACTTGTAGCAGAGGCGGGAAATGCTGGTTGTTCTCTCCTCATATTTTACACTGACAGGCGCGGCGTTGTCGTACTATATCGTCGCTAAGGCGATGAAAGCTTTCTTCGTCCACGTCTGCCATATGCTGAATGCATTACGCACCATGTGTGTGTGACATTAACGCTAACAGCTAGAAGGTTACATACACTAAAAAGGCCATGTTTTCACACTTGCCGTACCTTTCCGGGAATTTGTGTTCATTTGTCAGTGTGCGTGTGTGTGTGGTACGATCCTCGGGGATAGAGGTCATGAGCAAACACAGACGTGTGTCCGCAAGTGTCGTAGTCGTTGCCTACATCAACATCAGCGAAGCTGTGAAGGTGTCTGTCCAAATGAATTTGACAGCACACATCAAGGATCAACACTGGAAGGAACAGCACCACGACCAGGTCCTGCATAAAGCTGCATTATTCAATGGAAAACAATAGTCAACTGGAGCTGATTCACTTCAAAAAGGAATCAACACCGGGTTTCCCACAATTCCAGAGAAAGTCTAGTTCCAGGAAACATTTTCCTGCAGTGCGGGAAATAAAGGACAAATGTTGAATTATCATTTCAGTGAGAGCAAGAATGAAATGAAATGACATCGTTACAGAAGAATGTGCAAAGGCGACAAAAAGGCTGCTGGGACCAGATGCGTGACACTCTGTATGTGCACAGAGTCTCATCCTGCGTCTGCACAAAGACAGAAATATGCATACAAATACTTTCTGCCAGATTCATAGACACGTTTCAACTCCCCCAGTAAACCTGGACAGAGACTTTACTAATGTTGTCGGCTGAAATAACTCAAACCACACAGGCTGAAACTTCTGCCAACACTGAGCAGTTAAATAAATAAAATATTAAAGCAGCATAAATTAAATAAATTAAAACATAAATCAATCATAAATTAAATCATACTCTCGTCATAATTTTCTATTTCCAATTGACAATATCACACTGGGTTTTATCCAGCAGAACTGTGCATTCACCTGGTCTGAAGTAACCACAAGGTGCGACTGCATGCTCTTCTTCTATGAATTATGTCACCAAGGGTTTATAGTTGAACAAACTGTTTATCGGTTCGGCCCATTGGGGTCGATTTGGTGTTTAGTATCTGGAGGAGCCAGGAATCGAACCACTGACCTCCCGATTGGTGGACGACCCACTCTCTACCTGAGCCACAGCTAGGTCACGCATCTCATGACCTGTCGGAACATTTCCTTTGTTTCCTTCATTCAGTAACTGATTGTTATTGATTAATTGACTGTAATCTTCCAGCTGGTAAGAAATGGTGGAGCGCACGGTGTTGCTAAAGCCTGCTACGAGAGGGGACGGTGTTAAGAAAAAGACCTGAGATTATAAGTGCTGAGCAGCTGCAGCTTCCAGCGTGTCCAGGCCCACAGCCTCACTGTTATTAATCACAGCCATGGGTTTGGTTGAGCTAGAACTTGCAAAACAGTGAATTTCTCTTCTCAGATGGGTTCTGGGCTGCTTTTCAGGACTCATACATCACATCAGAGCCCGGGAGTCCTGGAGTGGCCCACTGACAACTCTCTCACCGAGGGGCTGATGAGCGGGGTCTACAGTCGCCCCCCATTTTACCTTGCCAATTTCAACAAGTCTCACAACCAGCTCTGGGAGCATCACCGCTCGCCCCGCTGTGAACTACCGTCAGCTCTTTGTGGGCCGGGTGAGAGCTCCACATCTGACCGCGGCTGCAGAGCATCAAGACGGGCCTACAGATGGAGGCTGTCCGACACACAGGATCCAGTGTTCTTCTTCCGTCCTGAGCGCCCCATGCACCCCATTAACACCGGCATCATGCTGACATGCACCGTGACAAACCTCCACCCCCCAAGTCCTCGGTATCTTTCTTCATCTCTGTCTTCCTCTCACTTTGGGACCTGTTAACGCGGCGGCCAACAGAGCTGCACTTCACTGAGGTATCAAATAGGAAATGGGGTTTACTGTATAACCCCCACTTGTCTTTAAAAGCTTGTGTGTGTGTGTGTGTGTGTGTGTGTGTGTGTGTGTGTGTGTGTGTGTGTGTGTGTAGCCAATGTGGGAACACACCACAGCTTGAAACAAAGTGCATATGACCACAGAGAAAACTAGCACACACATGAATGCATATGAACTCAGACAGGACGGTTAAGAAATGCTGCTGTGGATAAAGCAGGAGACAGCGGAGGAGGAAGAGGAGGAAGAGGCAATGTGATAAAAATAAGTAAATAAGAATAGAAGTGTGACTACAGTTCAGTCAAGACTTCGGGCAGTTTTCCTCTTTTTTTTTTTTTTTCCTCGTGGAGAGGGTGTCTGAGGGGGAGAGGAGGGGAAGGCCCAGAAGGAGCGTTTGATTAAATCTGCGGTTGACGTGTGGGACAGGTGAGATTGATGAGGTTCCTCTGAGCTTCACACTGTGCAGAGAGCGGGGGTACAGGAACAGAACGCTGCAGTGTGGCGGGCCAGGGCTCGGGGCCCGCTCGCGCCGTGGGGTCCCTCGGCTGATTAATGGGACTGGAGGCCCTTCAAAAACAGCACTCCCCGCAGACAGGGCCCGACAGTGCTCCAAAAATAACCGGGCAGCCTCCAGCCTCCAGCCTCTAACAGGCTGCAGCTTCTGAAGGATCCAGACTTCAATACAGCCTGAGGGGGGGGGGGGGGGGGGTTAACCAAAAGGAGCAGCGCCTACTCGAGACAGGAAACTGTAATCTGGCTCATTAGAAAAAAATAAACGTTTAATGACTTTTTTAGTTTATGGGAAGCGACAAACACTGACAACTGATATTGTGTCAATAACTGTATCATATTTCCTACCGATGTAATTAGACACAAGAAGAAGAATGTGAGACAGTCAACCTGAAGAAGTTCAAACTTTAACCTATGTGGCACCAAGGCCCACAACAAAACATCTTAATGAAACAGATTTAGAAAATACTGTAGTTAGTACTTGTTAGTGAAGAGTTACAGGTACAGGCTACTGTATCACAACATCAAAACATAACAAGTACTGCACATGCAACCCAGGAAGCCAGGAGTTTATAGACTGAGCAGATCCCAAAACACTGCAGGGTAGTTTACAATACTAGAAAAGTCGTCAGGAAGCCTGCTGGTCACAAGGTCGAGGTTTGTGACTAAGGGTGATCGGGCGTTTGCCTTTAGAGCCCACACACTCTCTCCCTGCTGAAATCAGACGCTCTGAGTCATTAACTTCTCTCTTCACTTATTGTCAGATCCTTTTGCATAATGTTGATATATGATGTTTTTTTATTTATGCTGTTCTTTTCTTTTTATTATCCTCAGGCTCTTTGGTCTTTCTTTCTTATTATTTACATTATTTTTATTATTATCGCAGCAGAAATAATGTTATCCTCTGTTCTGAAAAGGGAACACTAGATCCACAGCGAAGGTCCAGGGAATGTAAGGCTGTATGTATCCGATTGGCCTCTGCAGTGCGTCTCTGGTGCCCCTGCGTTGAGGTGCAGTAAAACTTGAGCTGGATCATCTTTTTCACAGACGACGCGGCGCCTTTTTCTGTCCAACAGTGTTCTCACTGAAATAAATGACACTGTCGAGCCTGTGTTTTTTGCTGCAGCGCTAACGTCCGTCTGAACGCAGCCCAACACTGAAATATTTTCTGCCATCCATCCCACGATAGCTACTGGCTGTCGTCTAAAAAATCAACTAGTCACAAATCAGGCCTGATAAGAGCTCTTTTATTTACAGCGGCTTTCCTAACTCTCTGAGAAAGGACCAGTATCACTGACTGAAACTGTGCTGGAAGTTCAGGTACCAAAGCAGTTTGCCTACAACATGCCCATGATCACATGCAGAGCAGCTGTGTGCAGCTGGAAAGGCCCAGGCTAGCTTAATTTATATGTAACCTTTTTTCCACTGTTAAGATAAACACATTCATGCCAGAGCTACTTGTTTCCACACAGAGGTTCTGTCCAAACTGTTTCAAATAGTTTCATTTAACCACTTCCTTCTCCTTCTGTGTTGACAATGGACATGTTTAATTTTATTTCACTTGTAGGAAACAAATGAGTGACAGGAGAGCTAATAATACCTGAAAAACACGGAAAACTCACAACACAGCAAAAAAAAAAAAAAAACCAGCACACACTTCATAAATTTATCAATATGTAATTATGGTAACACTCAGGGCAAAGCTCCACCAGCCGCCTCTCTGAAGAGTGCAGTCATTTCCTCCTGCTACAGCAGCGTCTGTTCGAGCGCCGCTCAGCGCCGTGATACCAGATACTTGGTAGGTTTTAATCAAAAATGTCAGACGCTAAACTAAAGGCGCTGGATCAGGCACAAACTAAAACATGGGAAAGCGAGTCAGAGTCCCCAGGCAGCACTGTGGGCACATGTCTACAGACCGATTCTGTAATTCAGCTTAGCTTGATTTGAATTTTTTAAAAAGGGAATATGTCGACATATGGGATAGTTTTAAGAAAAGAGTCAGAGTGAGCGCCCTGGCTGGAGAATGACTACGACAGACCTAATTACACAGAGGGGACTGCTGAGAATTAGCGGGCTTTTCTGACAGTTGAAAATAAATAGGGCAGTTAATGAACATCCTCGGAGGGGAGGCCGTGTTTCCTCGCTCTCGCTGGCCTCTCCCATGTGGCGCGGGAGCCGCTCTAATGGTTTTAGCTGACACCCGAGTAAGTGAATTTGGAGCCGAGGAGAACAGAGAGGCAAATTAGAAGTCACTTCCTCTTTCCTGGAGCCCGGGGCTGACATGACTGATATCAGCCAATAACAGGACCACAGGCGAGGGACCCTGTATTTACAGCTGACATGAGCTGGAGGTTAGCGTAAGGCGGTAGACACATTTCAGTTCTAACCAAACACTAACATTCAGAAATTTTAAGTCAATTAATTAAATATTTTGTCCAAATACTAAATAGCTGTTTGTTTTTTTGTCTTCAATAAAGAATAAATTTCATTGGAAATACAAAACTAGAAATACATTATTTATTTTATTATTATTTATTTGCTATCTTGCTATTGCAGAGCAGACATCACTAAATTTGTAAGACAACAAATACGACATTCAAGACCATATTAATCTGATATTATCATCATGTAACATGTAAATTAATGTGCTATGTTTTTTTAGCTTGTCATAGTTATTCGTTTTGACACTTATTAGAAAGAATGGATCCTACATTTCCCATCATGCAACTCAATAGCGCCTTTTATTAAACCGTCCCTGCCTGGTTAACACTCATGTCTTTCAAAATCCATAAGCTCATTATGTAACACGTAGAGTAGCACTGAAGTTAACATATTGCTTTATATACATGTGTGTCCATTTAATGGTTAATAGAAAACTATTTTTAAAAAATCACAGATTAATGAATGAATGAATGAATAATGACAATAACTCGACAGCCACAGTAAAAACCATTCATCTACTGTAGCTGAAAAAACCTTTTCATGTACTGTGAACACAGGCCTGTTTCACCCAGTCAGGATGACTTCCATCTGCTCATGTTTCTCTCTCTTCCTTTAAAGTGTTGTTGTCAAATTACCGCAGGTTATCTCGCTGATATTTACTGTTATGATCACATATTAACAGCGACTTTTAACCACGAGTGACGAGACTTTAAAAAGCGAAACCACAGCTGCCTCACAAACATCTCTCTCACACTTCAAAGCGTCTGACAAAGGTCACACTTCATCTCCGTGTCAGTCCGTTGAGGTTCAGTGACTTTTAGAAACACATTTTCCAGAGCAGAAAAACGTCCAAAAAAGCATCTTGTTTGACGCACATCACACCTCGGTCGCATTGTGAGCGCGCTGGTGTTTGCACTCACCCGTCCACATTTGGAGAAAATTAAAACAAATGAAAACCAACACTTCATTTCTGATGTTATTGCTGGTAATGAAGCACTGCTGTGATGCTTTTTGAGTCCCCCACCCCCCCACCCTTCCTCCCCTCTAGTTGCACACCTCTCCGGCCTCTCCAGAGACGTTGCCTTAACAAAACACAGACGGGACAGCAGTGAACGCACATACTGTATTACAGCTCGTACATCAACCCACAACAGGGCTTTGGGCAGATGGGTGAGGTTTTCGGCTACACTGCAACGCAAGAACCGCTCAATAATTAGCATCGTTGTTGTACTGAAACGCACCGGTTATTCTTACGCGAGCCAGGGGACTCGTTGTTTGCCTTAACACCCCATTTGCTTCACCGAGGCAGCCGTGCAATAATGGGAAACCCTCGGCTGAGTTATAGTGGGCACGTTTTCTTGAATCCACTGAAGTAAAAAGTTACACTCAAGCAGCGCTACTGAGGATATGATGTCACTTGCCAGACGAGGAGAGGAAACTGCACAAAATTAACCCAAGATAGACAAAGAAAAGAAATGTTATGGTCACAAATGAAAGAGGCTAAAGTCGAGGACAAACTATTAGGGGTGATATGTGACATATGAGTTGATTAAAGTAATGGTTGAAACTCATGTAGGAACCATTGAAAAGTCCCACATAAGGAATAAAAAGCTGTGACAGATGTATAATCATGCATTTAATTCATGTGCTTGTTTCTAATGAAGAACCATGATTTACTTCAAATTGCTTTGTTTAGTTCAACTTCAGTTTATGATTTCCTCCATTACCCAGAATGCCTTTCCCCCAGGGATTGGGTGTAACCATGTTTGCTTTCACTCTTTGACTCCCAGCAGCTGACGGTTACTGTTTAGGTTTAACACTGTCGGATGTAAACACCAGAACTTCCTGCGTCAGTCCCACAAGTTTTTCAATGTGTGTTTTATAAATGAGTTTCAAGAGACTGTTAACATTGAAAACAGCGGACTGATCCCACAACCTGCTGAAGACGCTTGAATTCTTTTAATCAATATGCACCAATCAGGTTTTTTCTGGCTACAGAACCAGAAATGTTTTAACACAATCATCAGCAGTTAATGAATCAGTGATTGACTCTTTGTCAGCCAGTTATGACTGTTAATCACTTAGTCATAGACACAGCAGCATATTTGTCCTTACATGATTCTTCTCTTTTTTTTGGTCCTTTGAAGCCAACAATATCAATTGAGAGTTTTATATTAAAAAAAATTAAAATGTATTGGTTGATATTTATTTTTGTACTTGAATACATCCCAAAAAAAGATTTTTTTGATAGGGATCCCTTAGATTTGATTATTACTGAGCCTCGATGACCCTGATGAAGGATGAAACCGTCTAGTGAATAAAGGTGATGGTGCGCTGAAGGACAGCAGAGCGACATGTTTTGATTTTGTTGGACTTACATTAAAGCTCTCACTGGTCTTCATCCCACTGTGTGTGCATTAAAGTAAACTGAATACATTAAAGACATCACAGTGGACTTGGAGAAACTGTAAATGGCTTTTTTTTCCCAGTATTTTTTAAAAAACATTTTATGGGTGGAACAACTAATCGATTAAATGAGGCATAAAGGAAAACATCACACTGCCATATTTAGCATTAGCATGGAGTTATTCACTGTATTTACTGTGCACAGTTGTTTACAAAGGTTTGGCCGAATCTGAGCAAACTTAATATATATTTTGTGATTTCTAAAGTAAATATACGTGAATACAACCTTCACAGAAAACACACTTTTGTGGAAAAGGATTTTGATGTTCTGGATCATGGTTCTGCTGTAGAAACCAGCCTCTCATCACTTTCCTCTTCTAGACTGAATGACGGGACAGAATCTATATCCAGGATCTACTGATATTTAGTGGAATCCATTTTAAGCAGAGCAGTTAATTTTTTCCCCTCATGCTGAACAGTTGGTGCTTTATCCGAACACTGTTTTGGTGTTTGTGGCTAAAGACCTTAATTTTAGCTTCATCTGTCCTCAGCACTTGTTTCAGACTTCAGACTTCTGTAATGAAGTCACAGGTAAAGATTCCTTCTAATGACTCCTCCAGGTAGACCCTGTTACTGCTGCACAGTGACGGCACCACCTGAACCTCACTGCGGCTCCTCTACACTCACATGGAGGTTTTATTTTTGCCTTTCTGTCCAACAGACCTGAAGTTTAATCTGAAAATCAGATCATGAAATAAGAAGGTAACAGCACATTAGCATTTGAAGAATGGTTCATTTTCATGTCTGTTTTCTGCAGGGTTGTACTTACATCTGCAAAGTCCTGCCTTGCTTCTGCACACATCTGTATATTGAGATGATTAACAGCTGACATGTTGGTATTCTCCTTTACCAACAGCTCACCTCCTCTGCACTACAGTCTGGTAACACGCCTGTTCCCACTACTAAACAACTTCAACAGCTTGTTTATCGAAAGAGGAATAAACTAATGACCTGCAGTCGGTTTTCATCCGGACACAAACACCAACATCACTCAGTTTTAAAGCAACTCTGAGAACTGCGTTGAATAAACATGAATTCTTCACGTATGAAGCAGAAACTGGATTAAACTCTGTAAACAGGGAGAGTAAATTAACGAGACCAACCCCAGGATCGTTTCACTGTCCCCAAGCTGCCGAACTGAAGCGGTTGTTTTTTCCTGATTCGAGCTGAAACACAAACGTGAATCTCTCGGTTTAGAAAATGTTTTCACGCACCTTGTTTTCGGGACCGGCTCCAGCGCAGAGACACCTTCTAGGAGAGTTAAACTTCTGAATGAATCTGAAGACATGTCTCAAGTTAGTCCGCACGGGGAGCGCCATTTTTCATCGTGACGTCAGACTACGGCGGCTTTGAAAGGACAAAAGAGATAAACGCGTTTCAGCTAAGGGCAGGATGTGACAGGACCAAGGACATAGTGTGTCAACGCCAGCAATAACATGTCATGGACGTTTTTAATCAGGGTGTAAAAGTAATTGTGGACTAATAAGGTCTATTGTTACCATGACAACACCACTTAATTTTCCTTACCTGATTCTTTCCAATAGATAAATTTGTTTGCTTCCATTTTTCCCTGCCTACCTTTTTAGTAGAACAATATAAAATACTGATAATAACATACAGCACTGTGCAAAAGTTTAAGGCACTAAAAGTAAAGTGAGGATGTTTTTAAAAATAATAATAATAATGCCATGAATTGCTGTTATTATCAGTTAACTTTATAACAGAAAAAACTAAATCAAATCAACATTGGGTGTGTACACCAATGTGTGGGGAGAGATATTAGCAGGTAAATCAAACTGTAACCTTTACAAATGAGGGGAAAACAAAAATAGGACTTTGTAAAGTGAGAATAAACCCAAACCTCAGTGGAAATTTCAGCCTTGGACAGAACGTTGTGCCATTTTTAACTCATTTAGTTTACATGTCATTAACTTAGAACAATAAATGCTAAGATGGTCATAGTGGTCATGCTAAGGAAACCTAAAATGTTCATTATTATGTCAATAAATAAGACTATATGAAATGAATAATCATTTGAATAAATATAGGAAACATATATAACAATATAAAAGTGAAATTGTGATGTATTACAATACATCTTTTGCTGCTTCTTTTCACAAAATGTGTTTAATCCAGATGTTTTTTCTTTCAATTCCAGCTATTTGTATTCAAAAACAAACTTTTTCAAACATCTGTTGTTGCTTCATCTTTTCACCTTTTTATTCCAATGACCATTTTGTTTCCTGACGCCACGTTTCATCACCGTTTGTCTGTCAATCAGAACGAGCACAGAGCCAGTTATGTGATTGGCTAACAGTTTGGTCTGAAATATTATGCAGCCAATTACATAACAAAGATTTATTTCATTCAGAATCTCGTTTATTAGTTTAATGGTGAACACTTTGGGTGTCCACACCAGGACGGTCCAGGAAAACAAAAAAAGAGAGAATTACCTCGTCTCTGCCTTGTCCTCTGTCCTTGTCCTAAGAAAAAAGGACATGAAGAGGTTAGAAACATGCAGAAAGTTACAGATTTTAGCGTTTTATGAATTACACTGGACACATATAAGCTATACTCTGGATCACTGATTGATAAAACAGAAATAATAAGTCTTGAAATCCAATTGACTTTGTTTTTGTACTCGTCTGGTGGCCTTTTTCTATGAAACTCCACTCTTCTCTATAAAGTGCAGTGCAGAAACACCACAGTCATTATCTCTTAGCACCAATAAAATGGAGACAGGAACGGAAAAAAAACAAGGATCTTGCAGACAGCTGCTTAAATTCATCTTTTCAGAAACCACTGGCTTTTCAAACTGAAAACAACTCAGGGTCTTCGACTCTCTTTGCTGAACTGTACACCAGCTGCCTGCACTGTATGGAAGAGGAAGATATGCAGTAACACACACCGCCACATGCACTGTAGGCTATAGAAATGCATCAGACATGTGCGGTTTCCTCATTGTCAGGGGGTCTCTATGTTAATTGGGTGGTGTTGTGTCTAGCCCCGCCGCTTCCTCAACAACCCAACTTTCCCAGGGAGCAGCTGCAGAACTGCTCTCCTCCATACCTTCCCTCATTGCAAAGTGGCGATATAGATACTATAAGTGATTACTCTACATGCTGGGTAAGGTTACAGTATGTTTGCAGGGCACACTGGCTGCTCACAGTCCTTGAGACCTCTTGTTTTTCAAAACATCTGCTGCTGATTTTTTTTTTTCTCCCCCTCCACCTTTTTGCATCTGGTTGCATTTGCAGCACAAAATACAGACTATCATTCCATATTCATTATTATTTCCCGAGGCGCTGAGCTCTTTCTTTGGTGCGTCAGATTTAGAGACCTGAGCCGTTATGTTCTCTCACGCCTGGGTGATGGGAGATTTGGTCGCTGGAGCAAAAAGCGGCTGGTGGGAGATGGGTTTATATGCTTGCTCTTTGTGTGTGTGTGTGTGTGTGTGTGTGTGTGTGTGTGTGTGTGTGTGTAAGCCTTCAGCTCCTGTTTCCTGGCCACCCAGTAGAGGCTGGTCCTCCTGCGCTTCATCTCCTCTCTTCCCTCTCTCTGCCTCCTCCTCCTCCTCGTCCCTTGTTTTTTTTCTGTGAGAAAAGAGAAAAGTTCTGCTTTTAGTTTCTTTGAGTCAAATGATTAATCATTCTGGGTAATACATTATGTATCAGTGGCGCGCTGTGAGGTCAGCATGGTAGAGATAAGGCCTCCTCAGGGGGCTCGGGGCAAAAATGAGCTGCTGGTTTGTTGTGAGGTAATTTGACTGTAAATATATTCTTGTAGGAATATGCAGCATGTAAGTACAAAACCAGAATTAACACAAACCAGTTGGCACTGCACGTCTGTAACATTTGGGGACCCTGCAGTTCTGGTTCTGGTGGTCTGTGAAATGGACACCGGATCTAAGTATCTGCCCTGAAATTAGCAGGTTTGTGGCGCAGTCAAAGTCATTGTTCATTAAAATGTAATCACGTATTAGTAAATCCAAATAAGTGCTTGAGACATTTTCAGTAAAAAAATCCTTCTTACATGTCATTTCCAGTCATAAGAACTGTGTTGAAGAAATGTAATTTTACGATACATTAAACAATTTAAATGAATTTTACATCCGTAGAAAATGATGAATTGGCGTCCTGAAATTAATACAATCAATATGATAAAATATCTAGAAAACTATTACTTTAAATAAAGAAAAAATGTATTTTCTGAAAAAATGTAAAAATGTGTTAACGTTATCGTAAAACGTCATTAAATAAAGATAATTTAAATCGTCTGTGTGTTAAACTTGTGTCTCACAGAACAGTTTCATAGTTGTTTGATTATTCTAATGAAATGAGTGAAAACTGGTTCAGTTTGTTTCTTTCAGATCATGGATCCACAGCATATTCCTCTATTTACTATTGGGGGGCACCAATATCAGAAATGATAAACTCCCACTTATATTGGCTTTAAATCAATATTAAAATAGTACTAACAGTAAAAAAATATAAATATTATCACTGTGCAGCGGAGGATACAGAGCTACCAAACACAATGCCTCAGTGTCATGCTACAGCAGTCAGACGCAGAATGATGTAACTGTCATATACAGTGTTGATATTGAGCCTTATAATGTTTTTAGGATGTAAATATGTCGGTTTTTTTCTTTCTTCTTCACTGGGAATTAAAGTGTTAAAAAGTGTCCATCACTCAGTTTGAAGAAGAGAAGAAGAAACAGAAACTCAGCAGTCTGATCTCCAGAGAGGAGAGAGAGGCCGTCCAGGTGATGAGTGAAGACGTTGTGTTTTCATCACAAATCCTCTCTCCTTTCACCATCAGGGTTGATTCATTCTTCATCCTCATCTGCCTCTCTGCACTTCCTCCTCCTCCTCCACTCCAACTTCACACCTTCAACCCTTTTCTCACTTTCAGTCTGGATAATTGTCACCAATTGTCTTCTTCCTCTCCTTCTCCTCTTCCTCCTCCTCCTAATTCTCATCATCCTCCTCATCTTTATTTTCCCTCTTCTTTCTCCATCGTTTACTCCTCCATGTCCTCCTTGTATGATGACATTTAAGCCATGTAAGTTTACATGTACGCAGACACTTTGTATGAATATATACATTATACATCTATGCAGATATATACACACTTGTGTCTAACTGCTATCCAACACACACACACACACACACACACACACACACACACACACACACACACACACACACACACACACACACACACACACACACACACACACACACACACACACACACACACTCTGCAGCAGCCCTCCTGAGACGAGGAGAGATGGTGGTAGGAAAGTCCGGCTGGTGGCGACCAACACCCCACCTGTCATAATACAGCCAGGCAAGGCATGATGGGAGGGTGAGGGGGCGGGGCTGCTGAGTGAGGGGCCAGAAATGTGTGAACGTGTGTGAGTGTGTGTGTGTGTGTGTGTGTTTCCTAGACTCTGGATCCTGATGCTGAAAGACAGGATCTCCCCTCTGACATTGTAGGCATTAGGAGCCCACAGGACGTCCACCACCCAAGTGGATGGATGGATGGACGGATGGATGGATGGATGGATGGATGGACGGATGGATGGATGGATTGACGGATGGACGGATGGATGGAATGACGGATGGACGGACAGACAAACAGAACAACATGTGTCTGTATGGATAAGCAAGCGACCAGATGTACAGACAGATGATTCGAAGGCGAGCAGGACAGAATCTGGCTGAAGGGATAAAAAAATAACAAAGTGTGATACTTCGCAGACCAGAGAATGTGTCAGTGATTGAATTGCCGGGGCCGACCGCACACAGCCTGCAGCGCTGCTCCTTCACCGGCCCGCTGTTCTCAGAGTGGGAAGCCTCAGCAATCATAATAAACACTCAGGACAAAGTATTTTGTGTAAAGCGATGTTTTCTTCCCCAAGGAGGATCTGGATTTCATTACTAATCTGTGTGACTATGCATGTGCACAAGAGTGTGTCTGTATGTATGTCTCTACTCAGGGTTGGGCAATATAACGATATATACCAGACTTTACTGCTCTGTTTCTACTGAGGTCGCTATCATTTTAATATCTGTCAGTGCTGCAGATTATTCTGCTTCCTTCATCAGTGTGAGGAAACACCCCGACCTCATTATTTCATCTAATGGTTTCTCAATTGACTTTCTAGTCAGTTTATCTCCATATATGTCACTATTAATGATTAAAACTACACAGGTCAAATAAAAATTAATCAAATCTATTTTGGATGGCAGACAATTCTGATTTTTTTCAGTTGTTTAAGAAGCAAAAACGTCTGAGATCAGCAGAATCTCAGATGTGAGGATTTACTGTTTCTTCCTTTTTTCTAATCCATGGAAAATGAATCTTAAGAGTTTTGGACAATATATCTAATCATAAATATATTCTTGATGACTGTGTGATATTTTATAGACTAAACAATTTGACTGATTAGAAGAAATAATTTAGAAGTGAATAATAATGAGTATAATCATCATTCAGAGCCTGAATAATGCGTCTGTATTTCCCACTCTTACCTTATTATAACTGACATTATTCAGAGCTCGATAACTTGGTGGATTACAAATTCACCAATTCAATACTACATTTTTTTTTCCAATGTACAGAATCATAGATTATACATGAGGACAGCACAGATTTTGTTTTGGCCCCTGAGGGTCTGATTCACCAGACAGAAGACTGTACACTGTAAATAATGTACATGATTATCTCATCATTATTTCTTACAGTCAAGCCTGAACTCTGAACTCCTACAACATCGACTCTCCGCTTGGTTTTTTAACAGCGACTTCCAACCACAGACATGGACCCTGACTCCAACCGCAGTTTCCCAGCAGACACTGATGTAGAGCGAGTGTCAGAGCGTCTGATGTGACATCACTGACGTGTCAGAGGTCACCTGACAGCAGCGTGCAGTGGACACCACAGAGCATCAACAAACAGGCACAGAAAGCACGTCTGTTTTTCCTCCTCCTCCTTTGTGATCACTGCATATTATAAAGGCGGGAGGAAGGTCTTTAGGTCTGTTTCTATTTTCATTCATTTTTTATATTTCAGATGCTGATGACCTGGTTTAAATGAAGGAGGAATGATTCTAGTGGACGTGTATCCAAATATTTCACTCTAACATTTCCAAAATTTCACTTGACAGACCCAAAAGTGGTGAAAAGGTCAAAGTAAAGGAAAACCTAAAAATGATCACATAGAAAAAGAATCATAATTATTATTTATAGTCATAATAAATAAAAAAAAAGATAAAATCATTAAGATAAGCTTCACTGACACAATCAAACAATTAACTTAAATTAAATAATTCATCAAATAATTCATGTCACAGTGACATACTTAGACATGTATGTTTTAAGTATGTTTTCTTGTTTCACTCTCTCATTTGTCCTGATCTCCCTCTGTGTGCTGTCAGTCACACACAGACACCGTGTGTGTTTGAACAGAGAGGTATCGGCCTACAGATGTAGTGTGTGTGTGTGTGTGTGTGTGTAGCTGGGGGTTTACAGTGGGGGTAGTGGGGTCCCTCAGGGAGGCAGTCAGTTTCAGCACCTTGTCTCATTGCCTGTTGTAGTGTTGACAGAACGAGAGCAGGGGGTTAGACCGGGTGAAACAGAATTACAAAAGATCAAAAGGACATTTCCTCAACTTCAGCATGAATATCATTATTATCATTATTGTTATTATTATTGTATTAATATTTGTATTAGTCCCACCTGTGTTTGACAAATCAAAAGTCTATCTATCTAAACGTTACATGTAACTCATTTAATGTTTTACCATGTTCATGTCTGAGTCTCTTTTCTTTCAGTTCCTAAGCTCAATAGAAACCTTTGCTGAAGCAGCTGCCAACAGACAGTTAGTGCTCAAGTCAAAGGGAGCGAACATAAATCGTAGTGTGTTGAACACTTGCAGTGTTTAAAACATTAAAAACAGCAGTGTGTCATTTCAGAACAATGATCCAGTTGTGCTGAATAACCCACAGAATGAAACTCCTCACTGGCGCTTCTCTGAACAAACAATCCCCATCATTGGATTTTTCTTGAGGATAATGTTAGACGCACTGCTGCTGATATTTGTAATGAAAATGTTTTATTGTTGTGAACTGCACAAACAAAACTCTATTCACCACCTCTGTGTTAGTCTCTTGGCAGATATCTCAACAGTATGTGTGGGAAAAAACTTGCAAGCTTAGATACAGGTGAAAAATATCCGTTTATATATTTGATGAACTAAGAAACTTTACATTAACTGACTGTGGTGCAACTCACTGAAATGTAATGAATGAAAAACTGCTGACTCACTGCTAAACTGGCTTTCATAATAACTCATAACCAACCATGACCTTGTCCTTCATTGTAGTTTGATATAATAAGCAGATGGAAAAAGGAGTAGCTAATGTTTCTGTGATGTTTCTCACGTGTGCGTCGTCTGTTTCCTGGGCCCAGAATAAAAGACATTTATTTAAGTCAACAAAAACTGACCAGAGCGTGTGTTTTTTTTTATTTCACCTCTGATGTAAACAAATGAGTCCAATAATAGTTTCTATCTGATGCCAGTGCTGTCAGAATTGCTTCTTAAACTTATTTCTCATTGTCCTGTTGCTTCCTGTCACGAGGAAGATGTCCCTCCTCCTCTTCGAGCGATCGCAGCTTCGCAACGCAAATAAAAGTCACGACAAAGGCATCTGCTCAGTCTGAACGCTGTGATGCGAGTACACATGCACACACACTGTATGTCGGTAGAGTGTACTTAAAATCCACCATTAGCCGTTTAGCACAAAGAAGAAAAGTGTAACTGAGAGCTGTGTGTAGTTTGTCTGCTGTGTGTTCTGGGGGTTTCCAGCACAAAGTCTCTGACGGAGCTGAGGCCACAGTAAAGTGTCAAAACTGATGAAGACTGCAGAGCAGGAGCGAGTGTGTGTATCTGCATACACACGCATTGAGTGTGTGTGTGAATGCATGGATGTCTGCTGTATGAGTGTTTATTACCCGTTTCCAAAATAACATAGGGATCGGGGGATGAGTGGATGCCAGTGTAGCGTGAAATCAGAGCCAGATCCTACAATCCATCAGCGCCGGGGTCCATCAGAAGATGACTGACATCGGAAGATGGAGACTTTCTCCTGATTCCACCGCAGCACAGACCCGGTCATTAGTCAGCCTGACAACGCTCATTTATTCCCTGTGAAGTGAGAAATAATGACTGTCTCTTTGGATATGAACGTCCTCTCTCTCCCATCTCCCCCACTCCTCCCCCACAAACAGCCCACCAAAGAAACTAGAAGTCACGCAGACAAACTCAATTTGGATGACAGTCGTTCCTTGTTTTCCCTGTAGTGTAATTCCTCCAGACTGCACTGATCCCAGAGTCAGATGCCTCTCGATTTGGTCATCTTTTCCTCCTTTTAATAACACGAAGCAAAAATAAAACTTGTGTCACTTTAAATGAGATGCACTCCTCTACAAAGTCATGCAAAGAAACTCAGTTGGGTTTAAATATTTTAGTCTTTTTTTGATTTATCTGTTTCTTCAGTCGACGCTTTCATGTAATTTCAGCGTTTTTCTCTGGTTTTAATAACAAAGACATTATAACAAAGACATGAAAAGTATTTCATTCTTCAAGTAGACTTGTGTAGAACACACACACACACACACACACACACACACACACACACACACACACACACACACACACACACACACACACACAAATGTGAATTTGCTGCGGGTACGACGACTTCCTCCCACAGTTCAAACACATGCAGTTTAGTTTAACTGGCGACTCTAAATTGCCTGTAGGTGAGAAATTTTTCTGTTGTTTTTCTGTTGAATGATAAGTTAGAATTATATTATGTATGTGGTCATTAAACGCATATTTAACATCCTGTTGCAGGCTTCACATTTTCAGACATTAAAAACTGAAGTGGTTAGCTACAGCTGCTTGTTGTCATTTCAACAAATCAGCCTTATGTTTCAGACACTAACATCATTTTTAATTTGTAAATCTACCACCGTTATAACTGTGAGCTTCATAACTGCTGTGCTCGGATGCAAAGCGTTCCAGCAGTAACTGAGGAAGGAGATACTTCAAATCAAAACACAGTCCTGCTCCAAACTAGACAACTGTGCAACATAAATAAGACATTTTTTGTTTTTGTCTGTGTCTAGTAAAATACACACACGCATGCGCACGGTATGAACCCGTGCTCAATATACACTGGCCTACACATGTGCGTCTTCACGATGCTGCGTGACCCTCAGATATGTGCTAACACAGAGTAATGAAAGCCTGAACCAATAAATGATTTAATCATTAAAGACTGGCAGCGCGGGCCAAAGAAAACCCTGATCTCCAAATGTGACCTTGTTATCCTGTTAGCTTGTGTGTGTGTGTGTGTGTGTGTTTGCATATATCGCCTGTTTTCCCTTGAACTTGATGACTGATTAAGAGCTAGAACACTGAATAAACATACAAATATGTGTGTGTGTGTGTGTTTGTCCGTGCATGTGCGTGCGTGCGTGCGTGCGTGCGTGCGTGCGTGCGTGCGTGCGTGTGTGTGTGTGTGTGTGTGTGTGTGCTCTCAGCAGCCACTAAAAGCAGCCACAACATTATAACACCTAATTTACTCTCATTTAATAGCAGGAAGGAGTGAAGGAGAGGTCGATGGTATTTGCTCTACATGCAAATGTGAAACACACTCTATTCTGTTTCAGGAAGCTGCTTCAGATGAACACATCTGAGAGAACTACACCCAGGAGGCTAGGTGCAAAACTGGCTCCAATATCTTGACTTTTTTTCTGAGGAGACGTTTTATAGTTTTGACATTTGATGTTTTAATCGTGAGCAGCTTGCAGGGAGGTAACGGGCAGGAGCTGAAGGACACTCTGACAGGATGGATGGATGGTGATGGTTATAGGACAGGCTCTGTTCCCACAGCAATCACAAAGGTTTCATCTGGTTTTTAAAACCACAATGCCAACACCCACATCCACAGCATGGAGAGTTGAAAGGGTTCTTTAAAGCAGAGAAAATAGGCCTCACGTCCTGATTTGCTATGACTTCACTGGAAGTCAGAGCCCAAACCTCCCACCATCAGAGGCGGCATTAACCAATAAGCTATCAGTTATTACTATATTTACAGTTACTGATTTCGTTTTACTGTAGTGTACTCAAGTAACACACACCATGTGGGCTGCAGGCTAATATGTGCTCCTGCAAACATACATGTGAATGCATTTTTGTGTGATCAGGATAAGGTTTATATTATATATCAGGTGGCCTTTTCTTAAAGTGTAACTATGTGTGTGTCCTGTTTTGTCCTGTTAACCATTTACTCTGCTGCTTTTACTGTTAAGCTCTTTGTTAAGAAAAGCTCTATAGATACAAAGTTGCTATTAAAGTTATTATCATTGTTTTTGATTCATAACAAAAGCATGACGATAATCACTTGCAATGTACACCATTTTGTAAATTGTAAATCGTAGAGGTAATCGAAGACACGAGAGTGTATCGCTACATGCAGATGGGTGTGTGTGTACTTACAGTATATGTATTTTCATACATGCATATAGTGTATTTGTGCAAAAGTATGTTTGAGCCAAAACTCAATACTTTTTTTTGCTTCTAACTGCTGCTTTTTTCAGCTGGTGTTAAGCTGCTGTGACACTTTGTGCAAAGGTTTCACATTAAAAGCGTAACAAAGAAAGGAAGGATTATAACCTGTCGAGCCAGTGGAAGACTTGAAACATCTGCAGGACGTGTGTGAGTTTCACTGACAGGACCTTAACACTCAAGGAAATTGACTGCAGTTAATTAGTGAGTACAAAGTGTATTTGTGTCATAAAGAGAAACTCGGAGGAGCAGAGCTGTGAGTATGTCACAACTCCAGTTGTACTGATGAGAATTAATGCTGTGGAAATCTACTTCATCCTGAATCTATCCAGACAGCAGGGCAACAGGTAGCAGGAGCTAAAAAAAACATATTTGACTAAAATATACTGGAAACAGGAAAACAAGGAATAAATGCCAATATTTAAAAATGTATTTTAACTTTAGATGAACCCAGCCAAAAAACCTTTATAAATATTTCTAAGTGCTCCTACTACATCGAGTCTTTTCATGTGTTCTTTCTGTTTGGTTGGTGGACGACATGAAAGTCCTTTAATCAGATACTTTTACACTGGCTATATGCACATAAACCATTTTCCATTTAACCCCAAACCTCAGCCATCCCTGTCTGTAAAGTATCTAGTCTTCCTCACTTTTCCTGTGTGTGTGTGTGTGTGTGTGTGTGTGTGTGTGTGTGTGTGTGTGTGTGTGTGTGTGCATGTGTGAGGAAGAGACAGGCACAGTGATAGCACATATGTAAGTGTGTGTGTTTTAGTGCACGTGTATGGGTCTGCTCACATGTGTAATAGATGTGTAATATCTGTTCCCGGGCCTCATCACGGCTGTCAGCACGTCAGATCTTCAGCGTGTGTGACGGAGGATTGTTTTACTGAAGTCATACAGCTGGAACCGCCTGCGTCTCTCCACCGAACCCGCTCATTTTCATTTCAGCCCAACTTCCCGCACACTCGCAGTGGAAAACAGAGAGGCTGCAGGAAGACAGCAGTCGGTGTGTTCATCTCTGAGTGTGCTTGTGTGCCTGTATGAGTAGGAAGTGTAGGAGCGTACGTGGAGTATCTGACAGTGTGTACTGCAGGCCGACATCTAATGGGGTGTCCCGGGGGTCCTGTGGGATTCCTGAGACCAGAGGACAATTACATAGCTTTTTCAGAACTTGGATTGGGGTCAGGAAAACCAAACTGGAAACCGAATCTTATAGAGGACAGTTATAAAACAGGGTCATGATGTGTGAATATAGTTCAGGAAATATAATTAATGGGGGACAAATCAGTAAAGGAGGTCCAGGGCAGAGGTCTCTGAAACAATGCTACAAGTTAAAAGGAGCATCCCACCAATTTTAGCAAATTAATCATGTTTGGCTTTTGGAGACTGAGCAAACTGTGTGTATAGAGTTTGAAAGATGGGGGTGTTTACGAGTCAGGGACGGTCTGATGAAAGATCTATCAGGTTGTTTTATGAGAGGTTTAGGATCCAGCACTTCTGAGCTTGACTCATACAAGGAACTAAAAGTCAGGATATCTGAACCTGTGCTGCTGCAGTTGTTTCGTGTATGTTACTCTTGAAAATCCTTCAAGTAGTTTGTGTAATACTAAATATTTCAGTTGACCTAAAGATTTACAAGGTTTTAGTTTAATATTGACTCAGGATTGAAAGCAGCATTAGAGTGATGTTATCTGTATATGTGGGTGTGCGCTGTAGAAACTAATTTCTGCCACTAGTTAAAGGAAAACAACTGACTACCTAAGTATTTATCGTTATTCAATGTTTTTCTTTATGACGGTCTCATAAAAATAAAAAGAAAGAGAAATGTCTGTCTGAAAATCTGTCAATGAGTAATGAAAAAGTATATTAAAAAAATATTCAGTTCGCATAATCTGGTTGAAATTCATATACGTTTTTCTAAGCGCTTGAAGATCCAATCATCACTGAGGCGTATGTCACGCAAGAAAGCCAATAAAAACAAACAGAATGGTCGACGTTGTCATATTTATGTTTAAGGTGTGTTGATTGATTCACGACGTCAACTCATGCATTGAGTTACGTGAAAGAAAACATTCCACCTTAAAAGTTGCCAGTAGCTGCCGGTAAGTGTAAAAGAAAACATTAATCTTCACAGATCCTCTGTTAACATCGATACGTGTGAAGGAGCCACAAAATGTTGAAAAACAGAAAATGACTGTCTAATTAAAAACAGTTAATTATCTTCCTAGAATTCTGTAATATCCTTTTCTTTTAACATGTTAAATGACCATCAAGTATTCAGCCCGTAGTATAAACTGTATTTTATTTTGAAAATGTATAAAAGGAAATGTGGGGGAGCCTGTTTGAATGGGCCTGATGCAGCTGGTACAATTCATAAAAAGGCTGCATCAGCAGCTAATTGTATGATATTGTGAGGACTGGACTAATTACCAGGCGGCAGAGCCAGAGCTCAGTGTCATATTTTATTACTTCCTGCATTTTGAATTTTTATTTATGTTCATTATTAATAATCTATTAGATTCTACGGATCAATAAATATTGTTTGATTATACCTCATTCTGTTCCGTATAGATCTACTTATTCTTAGACTGACAGATGTTTTAAACGAGGGAGGATTGTGGCGGGAACACGGGGGTGTCCCGGTATCGATAAACTAGTCAACCCAGGGGGTGTTTTATAGTCATTGTCATCCTTTGTGTCTACGTGTGTGTGCTGCTCAACGCTCTGACCTGCCTCTACCGCTGTGTCATCCAGACTCCTGGCTCCTGGACAGACAGTCCTTCAGCTGGAGCCTGTGGCCAGGATTCATCCTTCTCGTGGGTTCGGTTCAGGAGCGGGACAATCACAACAGCGGTGCGTCCATCGCATCCTCGTTGCTAAAAATGCAAAAGAAATTGTTCTTGAATATTGACAGCTGCTGGTTCTCTGCAGAATAACAGACTTGATGTGATGAGTCATATCTCTCTCAGTCATGCCGCATGGAGAGAAAAATAAAGCATGTTTGTTTTCTGAAAGGACTTTCAGAGACATTCATTATATACCAGTGTTAACTCTCATTCTTCCTCTCATCCATGCGTCATATAGAGCAATTAACAACCCTTCCCTCCATAGCATCTCATGCACTTTTTTATTGTCAAGAGATACTGACACTACCGCTTCTTTATTTGTTACAGTTTTCTTGATATATATATATATTAATGTCTAGCTTAAGGACAGTCTCTAATGTTGGGACATCGGCCTAAAACCACTCTGATATGGCACAAAGTAACCCCCCCCCCTTTTTTCCAGCATCTGCACCAATCTGGAGTGGTGTCTTTGTCCTAATTTATAGCTCTTTTTAATTCCTCCAATGTGAAAAACACATTTACAGCACCAGAATTATCCCAATTCATTTGTAATTTATTCTCCTGGTAATGTAATATCTCCCCTCTCCTTCTCCTATTTCCCTCACTTGCATTGTTTGAGCTGTGAACTTTTTTGGAATTCTTTTACTGGTATATTTACTTTCCCTTTATTATTTACAGCCTCAACAGCATTAAGGTGAAGGAGAGGGATTGCAGACTGCTGAAACGCTCCTGTCATTCTGTGAACTAAATTCCAGATCCTAATTTTTATGGTTGTCTCAGGTCCTAATTTACTACAGAAGTCTATCCAAATGTTTTTCTTTGCGTCTTTTATTACACAGTTAGCTTTAGCTAGACTAGACTCTTCTACTCAATAGCAACAGTATTAGGGTCAGGGGTTAGGCCTAATTTACAAAATTCCAGATTTTATAACACAAAATGCACATGTAAAAAACAATTAAGTAAAAGTCAAATTGTGTCTAACTGTGATTTAGTTTTTTTCCGTTTATATGTGCAAAGTTATGGAAAATGATAAAGTTTTTCTTCCTTTAGTCATATATTTCTCCCAATTATTAATTTCTGAACATGTTATTAACACAATTTTTATGTATTTCAAAGCAATAAAGTGTCATAATAAAAAAATATTTTTGTAAAATGACAGAAAATGCTGCCACTTATACGAATACTTTATTGTTACGGTTAGTTTTGGTAAAATTGTTATTTAAAAGCTGCTAAAAAACAGATATTTAATGTATTCCATTAATACAGAATGGAACAAATACAGAACAGATCATTTTGTTAAATGACATCACACATTCAATAAACTGTTTATTCTCTTAATTTCAATATGATTTTCCTGTCATCATCATCATGAAATGCAGGAGAAATAAAAAGTGTAAAATTTATTGGGGAACACTACTTTGTTTTTACAGTATGGTTGTATGTTACTGTTTTAAAGAGGCCATTTGTTTGCAGCATTTAGTTATTTTTACAATAAATTTTATGAGCATTTTATTCTTTGTTCATAATAAAGTATATAATAAAGTGATATAAAGTATCACTGACTATAGCGCATCAACCTTCATTTATATTTCTACTACTACTACTAGCCTACTTAAAAAATAAATAGCTAAATAATACTAATAAAATAACTTCAAACTTATTATTAATGCTAGAGTCCAGTGGTTACAGAACCTTAGAACACCCCTGTCTGCATTATATGTCGTGTGCTTGTGTGTGTGTGTGTGTGTGTGTGTGTCTCACTGCATGTGCTCCCCAGCTGCAGCCCAGGCCGAGGGGATCTGGCCCTGATGGATGTTGGGTCAAGTCCTGCTGGAGCAGCAAACACACTAACAAGCATGAAGAGACAGTCAGGATCAGTTTCACTGAACACTGAGCCCTGCACACATGTAACACACACTGCAAGAAATATGGAGGCTTATAATGGTATGATGCAACGTGACAAAAAGCAGCAGGAAATGTACTGCAACATTAAGGTGTATTTGAAGAGAAAAAACTGTAATATTTCACAGTTTATCAAACTTTTGGTGATTCAGGGAAATGATTTGTGTCAGTTTTGCACTAATTTCAATGGACAGATGTTCAAATCGGCACATTCAAAGTATAAATTAGCCTCAAAACTCCATTTTACATCTTTTAACAGGCTTAACAAGGCACTGGCCTGAGACTTACTGTATATAATTTCAACTAGCCAGATGACAGGCAGTTCTGTTCTCCATTCAGACATTAATATTAAACCTAAAATGATTTACTACGCTGCATATGTTTCAAAGTACAATCAGTGTATTGTGATGAAAAAATCCCTCTGTTATGTTGTACATGTGTTTGAATAAAGATCAAGTTTTTAAAAAAAAAAGAAAGAAAGACAGAAAGAAAGAAATAATCTGTGTTGATCAGAAACTATCAATGATGTAATAATATAAATTTATTCTGGAGTCCAACAGTGTGGCATTTTCCCTCATGGATCCATCTGGAAACATCCAAAGACATGAAAAGACCTGAGTAATGTCTCTGTGCCATGAGAGGAGACACAAGTGTTTCCCAGCAGACATGTTTATGAGCAGATACATGATTAAGAAGAGATGGTGTGACACAAAGATGCTCCTCATCTGTGAAATTATAAGGTCATGGACCGGGCACTTCTTCTCATTTGTGTCTCTCTTCTCTCCCGAGCGATATTCCCACTACAGACCTTCATGCACAACTCCGACCTAGTGTCGTTCTCTGCTTCGTAACTTTATGCTAACTTCTGCTGCAACATCACCTTTTTCAGGTGAAGAAGAATTTGCTGAGTAACAATCCACTCGGCTTCACCTCATTTGGATAAACAGTTTTTAACCTCACACCAACCTAAAGAAAGCACATGACGCATATTTGTGCATGTTAGCGTTTTGGTGGCCAGTAACATTTCAAACTACAGCCACTTTTGTACGTGTTGGGTCTCCACTTAATATTATTGATTTTTGGCTACATTAAGGATTCTCACTTTAAATCCTGAAAATAAAATTTGAAATGTATTTGTATTTTATAATGTATTGATAGCATAGTGTATTATTTTAAAATGATTCCATATTTATTATAAAATGTGCAACAAAACACATAGAAATTAAACAAAGATTTAACTATTTTTTATTTAATTGCTAGAAAGTAATCTCATTATTATTACATAAGTGTTTATTAATAGTATACTGATATACAATTTAATACATAATGATAGCCCAGAGGAATTGAATTGTTTGTTGTTACTAAAATAACACACTGCCGTCTTACAGCAACTGTGAATTTAAATAATTTTATATAGATGTTCAGATCTTTGCAGCCTTCCGAAGGGTAATCAGTCACTGTGCTGCCTGTTCTCAGCCTCTGCGTACTGCAGCTCTGCTGGGTTTATTCAGCTGCCTTCACCGGCCTCAGCAACAAGGGACTCGCACCCGCAACCATCCGGGGGCAGACTGACGAGCCTCTGCTTACTGTCCGAACTCACCGGCCTCCCACCCGCCCACATTAATTATAATTACATTTCCAGCTTCCTCCTCCTCCTCCTCTTCTTCTTCTTCTTCAGCTTACATCTGTTCAAAACGGTGCACTGTCACTTCATATATTTGCCTGAATAATGCACCGATCTGTCACTAAAGACGGTGATTTATTCTTGTCAGGGAGCTCCAGGATGAATAATGCGCAGTAACTGCTCATTGTTTTTGTTTTAATTGAGTTTTTTGGAAGGGGGGACGGTGGGCAGCCAATTCTCTGCAATGTTTTATTAGTTTTTATCGCCACAAAGACAGGAACGTGTGGAGTGAGAGAAATATGACAGCACAGGTCGAGCCAGGACTCGAACACACGCAGTCAGAGTACATTTTTCCAGGCGAGAGCGGGGGAATGAGACTTGTGCGGTCGAGTTTGGACTGAGTGACTGACCGGGGAGTTCATCACTGGCTCATCAGTGTGTTTTTTGTCAAAGGTTGGCCGATTCCAGCTGCACGGTCGCCAACGATGTGCATTTGCCCGTGCACTGGACTGTAAATTTGTATATCTGAAAACTGCAAACACATGTTCATCTTTAAATCTGTCAATGGTCAACATGGTGAGACTGTTCTAAACCCACAGGAGCTTTAGATTTGAATGATGAGGACAAATTATCCTTTATTTTCACTCAACTAATGCTGATTATAGTCATGTCCCTCTATTAGCCTTTTATTATATATTGAACGTTGTCATTGTTGTCTACACTTCATTAAATCACATTAAAGCACATAATCCTAACTCTTTTACCACAATGTTTTAATTGACTCAAAGCTGAAATATTTTTTCACACATTCATTTAATTATTCATCTTGTTAAACCTGCAAAAACAAATGTTTCCACTACTGTGGGTCAGTGGAAACAAGCTGTGAACGCAACACTGATATATTATCACCTTTTAGGCTGCTACTGTGAACTTGTATTTACACACCCAACAGTTATGGGGCAACAAACAAAGAAGCCTGAATAAAAATAATATTTATCTGTTCAAAGCCTGCAGGTGAATATTTGCATTACAGGACAATTCTGGCTCATATCTGACAAGAAATAAATTTAAAAAAAAAAATTGCATGATCTGCTTTAGTCAGAAAAAGCTAATTCAGCAATCTCACTGGGCCGTATTAGTATAAATTTCACAGGCTCGTACAGCACATGAACCCGGATTAGAAGACAATTCTGACGGAGCACTTTACAGTTTATATGGTTTTTCTTAGTGTCGTCAAATTCCAATATATTGTGGACTGCTGCAAAAAACGGCTGTTGGCAAATAAGTTGACAAACGATGGAATGATGGCTTTCACAAACCCGTATCAGGCAAATACTGCTTCGTAAAATGTTTATGCCCACAGACACACACACACACACACACACACACACACACACACACACACGCACGCAGTGTACCTGGCAGCAACACAGCAACAAACCAAACTCAGAAAACACAGACTTTCTGGAAAACGACCAGGTCTTCACATCATCCGACCTCTGTGTGTGTGTGTGTGTGTGTGTGTGTGTGTGTGTGTGTGTGTGTGTGTGTGTGTGTGTGTTCGTCTGTGTGTTTTTTTCTTCCCTCCTCCATCTCCCTCACTGCTAGAAATGGAAAGACGCATGAGGCGTGCGGCCTGGAGGGTTGACTTCCGGCCAGAAAGAAGAAGAGGAAGAGGAAGACGGTGAGATTTGGCAGACGCATCCTCCACAACTGTTGCAACCGGCATCGGCTACTACGGTACCGTACCTTTCCAGTTCAGATGGCAGGGGAAAACATGACAGCTTTGAACCGTTCTCGTGAGGCTGAACGACCTTCAAGCTGTTTTTTTTTTTCTTTTTTTTTTAAAGGGGTTTCAGAGATGCTGTGTCCAGACTCCACAGCTGACTAACATTTGATAAACAAGCAAGAGATACTTCTGGCAGCTGAAATCCTCACAGGGATCCCCTCCCTGCTACCGGCAATGAAAACGTATCTGTCTGTCGTACGTCCTTTGACCTCTTTTGCTCAGTGTGAGATCCTGCTGTCCCTGCAGCATGTATCACCACAGGTTGGCAGTATGTCCATGATCTCTTGAAACAGACTGTTACTGTGATTAAAATGGCTACGCAAGGCAGGCAGAGAGGATGTTCACTTACAAACACCAACTGGTGAACAAGCAGCAGTTCCCCCCCCCTCATGTAGAGGTCTCCGCCTGCCAGAGAGATCTTGCAGCAAACATCCTCGTCCACCCAGCTGTTCATCTCTGAGCAGAAAAGACAAGGAGAAACAATTAAGGGTCATGAACGAAGCTAACTATCCATAACCGCACTGAGAGAGCTGAGGAGTAATGAGTCCCAAATACTGTACCGCAGTTCACGGGTGAACGAAGGGGAGCGAGCTACGCTAATGGAAACGATGCGCGCTGATCAGTGCATAATGCGCACCCAGCTCCAGGATTGAATATCATAAGGAAACCCATATGGGGTGAGGTGGGAGATGGGAGGTTTATCCTCTCGAGAAGGTGCGTTGGAGTGACACCACATCTGTGCATCAGTAGCGTAACTCTTCCACGAAAGAGATCCAACTTCTTTGGATTCTGCGCTAATCAAGACCCGGGAAAGAAAAAAAAAAAAAAAAGACGGAGAGGATTCGGATCATTGAAGCAACGATTGTAAAAAAAAAAAAAAAAAAAAAACAGAGCAGCGTTGCCTTGGAAACCCGAACACAGCCGATGTAAATAATGTGATCTATTGATGCCATCTGGAAAAGATTGGGTCGAAGTGTGCCTCATTCTTTGCCTCTTCTATTTGCTATATGTGAGGGGATCCATTACCATGTTTATTTGTGCAGCTAAGCCTTGGTCGGCGAATAGGATTATGTAGTGGGGGATTGAGAGTAGATCCTACACAAACAGTACTATTAAAGCTGGCTTTCTGATATATCCTGAACAATAATGGATTTACAAGGCAGGAGTTTTTTCCTCTCTCCTTCTCACAACCTCTTCATTTTCCAGAAATTGAAACCAGACCCGCAGAGAGGAGCGCGGCTCTTCTGCTGTGTGTGCAGTGAGAGAGAGAGAGAGGAAGCAGGCCAGATCAGTATTTATTATAGCTTTTAAAACACATATATATTGCAGCGAGTGAGGAAGAGGGAGAGCATGCACTGTTCACTGTGTGATAGATCTTAAAAAGCTCCGTGTCACAGCAAGAGAGGGTGAAAGGAAGACATGGGCGCGTCTTTATCAAAGCTTAAAGCTGGTGATTACGTTAGTCTGTTTCTAAATACTTTGACTTTCCGAAACTGTCAGTGGCTCTGAGCCCTAAGCCCATTGATTCCTACTGAAGACAAAACTCTTTCAAATCTGGTTAGAAATAGTTTCATTTAGAAAAAGAGGCTCAGTGTTACTCAAACTCACCGTCTCTGGTTTGATTCTGCTTCAGCTTCAACTAACCACTACTCCTATACCGAATTATTACCGGCTCCAGGTTTTCTGCTGTCTGTTTGTTATTATTTTACATTATAAAAACCACATTAGGTCTAAATATTGACTATATAATAACTCAGGATCAGCTGATATTGTATTTTCTACACACTGCCATAAAAAACCTACCTACACACAGCAAGGCTTTTGGGGCCCCTGGAGGTCTGGGGCCAAAGAGGTTGCATGGTTTGCTCACTTAATAATCCAGCCTGACTGCATATCATACCTGCTACCTTACCGCTTATTTCCTCCCACCTCTCTTCTGTCTACTTTTAAAGGCAGAAAGACCACAATACTAAATTATTATATTCTCTCTACCGTCGATGAACATGTTCATGTGTGTGTCAGAGAGTGAAAGAGAGATATACTAGAAGTGTATGGTTTCTCCATTTCAGGCATGACCAAAGTCCTGCTGTAAACTGCACTGTCCAGTCCAGACTCTCTCTCTTTCTCTATCTCTCTCTGTCTCAAATCCCCTCATCTCTGTCATCGCCATGTTTACCTTTCTATATCATGTACAGCTGAAGCCAATGTAAGAGACTCCCTTGTGTATAACGCCACTGTTTAGCAGAAAAACAAGGTCAGTGCCCTGCTCGTGTCTGCTGTATAGTATACTGGGCTAAGTTTATGTTATTGTTAGTTTTAGTTTTAAAACTGGATTTTTTTAAGAATATCAAACTAAGGATTTGTCAAAATTAGTCGAACCACCAGGTGAAAATCAGATATGAAAAATAAAATGCAAGAATCTTTGTATAATATTTGTAGCACAGGCAATCTGTTTTTTACTTCCATTTAGCAACTCTTTGTGTATTTGTGTTTGTTTAGGCATAACACACACACACACACACACACACACACACACACACACACACACACACACACACACACACACACACACACACACACACACGCTGAATAGTTTTCTCAGTTTGATGCTCAGTCAGGATATTTGATTCATTTTCTGAGCCCTAGAGTTTATTTATGTTGAATTGTAAGACTGGACCCACTGTGTGTGTGTGTGTGTGTGTGTGTGTGTGTGTGTGTGTGTGTGTGTGCGTGCGTGTGCGTGTGTCCATCTATGTGCTTATTTGGGAATCAAGTCTACAAATCTATCAGTATCGATGGACAGATGGAGGGAGGTATGGAGGCGCTCACTCACCACAGGAAGTTGAATGACAAGGTTGCTGTTGTCGTGATTGCAAGTGCCTTTGTATCTGAACGCTGTCATGAGAGTTTCACTGAGCCCCTTGAAATGACAGAAATATTTAGTATTGGTTATTCCAGATAATAACACCACTATTGGCTGCTACAAAATCTAGATGAAAATCAAGATAAAAAAAGAAACAAATCAAAACAGTAGGTGCTGTGAGGAGTAAGACACAGCACTCATTCAAGAAACAGAAACTTTTCTAGTTCCACTACTTAGTTTAATTTAATTATTCCAACATTGCAATTTATTTTCTTTCTTTTTTTTCAATTTATTTTTTTAAGAGGTTATTTTACATAAAACCTGGCAGACATTCCCTGTTGAGCAAAGCCTATCAGCAGTCGAGCCTCTGCTGAGTGACCACAGCGGCTTTATTAAAGCGAAACACTTAATTCTGATGGCTCACCACTTTTTCCCCAATTATGCTAGCTGTGGTATTGTTAGCTATCCTTGTGGCATCCCTGTCTTTCCCATCTTTAAAAACATGTTGATAATGGCAATTTAGGCTTTTGATTTTCGTACTCTGTGTACTCTTTAATAAATTCAAAATGCTGCCAAATCATAAATTTGGTGGCTTGAGCACTCGATCAAAACGGTGCCCTGTAGCATGTGCTAGATTGAACAGGCTGGGGATATATTGCCATCTAGTGCATTTAATAGCTGCTGTTTGACAAAGAAAGAAAGAATTAAAAAACTTTGTTGTATTTATACTCGTTTTTGATTTCAGTTTAGATTCTGTTACAAAAACATTTTCCTACCTTGCTTCCAATTTATTTGTGATCTCTATATATCTAACGTCCTGTTTTCTATTTTGTAAAATGTTTCTTCATAGATATGAATATGTCTATTATCAACATGACACCGCTGAGACATGGACGTAAACACCAGTTAATCAGGTCCATGTTTGGCAACAACTTTAGCACCATCAGTTAGAAAAGTGAGCGGGGTCTCACCAGGACGCCTTGGATAAAACAGCCTCAAGTATAATGTGACTTGATGGCTTGTGTTGATTTCTGCTCAAGGCTGCAGACCTCAAAGCCGTCATCCCCATGTGTGTGTCAACGCCAGGAAAGACTGGTCATCGAGAGATGGAGACAGGCAAACTGTCAGCATCACACACACACACACACACACACACACACACACACACACACACACACACACACACACACACACACACACACACACACACACACACACACACACACACACACACACACACACACACACACACTGAAGACAGGAGATAACAGATAAGAGAAACACAGCAGTGTGAAGGTGCTGGAGATGTGAGTGAACTGTTGACAGGCAAAGAAAAACTTAACGTTATAATGAGTGTAACGTCCTGATTTGAAGATTACTGTAATACAACTGTGGTTTAAACTTCCGCACTAGAAATGATGTTTATTTGAAATAAATTCAGGAGCTGAAAGTTTGTGTTTTTTAATCTGGTGTCAGAATCGAGAAACCAGAAGGGAATATCTGATGTATCTGGTGTTTGTTGTGATTTAATGTTGTGGCTGTGCAGTGATGTTTATGCAACTGTGCTGTTACAGACTGTACACAAAAACAAACTGCAGCATCTTAGCTGTGTGGCCATTAAAGTGGATTCAAATGAAAAGAACTGACATGGGTAAAAGAACAAAATAAAGTGTGCTAAAAAATGAATTTTAAATTTGTTGAGAACAGGAGTAACTAATAAGATGTTTTCTGTTTACGTGTATAATATCCAAGGCTGGGGAGTCGTGCCTGCTGGCTCACTGGCATGTCCTACTGGAACACCTGAAAGGAATGAAGCCACCATGATGTTATTACTAACACCTGTGCTTTTCCTGCTGTGACCAAAAAATATAAGAAATGTTAATTGCATTAGGGGTGACACTCTAATATTGATCAGAGGAAGTAGTTTTATGGCACCTTTCAGAGAATTCTTCACAGCAACATAAATGTCAAATAGGCCTAAAGAAATGCAATTTATAATTTAATGTATAGCCCGAACAAAAATTAGATATGCTGATTTATCTACTGATATTCTGGTATCCACATACTGTATATGTCAGCCAACAAGTAACAAGAAATTCCAGTGTAGGAATGCCAAAGATACTGCAGACCTCAGAGCCTGATATCACAGCTATCAGTGCAGGTCGGGTTCCAATCACATCAAAATCAATCAGGTAAATAAGAACCATGATATAAAATAATTTAAATCAAGAAAGAAAACTATATTGTTTATCAAAGAGATGAAAACTTGATAATGGAAAAACGTTCTACAACGAAGTTAAAGTTATATACTCAAGAAATCGAACTGAGCAGAAAGAGCACAATGATTAGAAACGGCTGGGAGACAAGAATAACAAACACTTGAGAAAAGTTTGATTACACCAAAAGAGAAAAAGGAGGAAATGAATGATAGAAATAACACCAGGGAAAGTGGGAGAGAAAACAAAAACCTGGAAACTGTCTACGACTCCGCAACTCAGTACGGAGGTTCGATCTGTCAGCAGCACCATCAGCCCACGAACGGAGAGCTGCACAAGTCAGAGCTCCTCCATGAACACCAACCCAAACTGTGGAAACCAGCGTAATCAAGACACACACACACACACACACACACACACACACACACACACACACACACACACACACACACACACACACACACACACACACACACACACACACACACACACACACACACACACACACACACACGCTGATTATCAGGCCTGGTGATTTCTGGTTGGCTCCCCCAGCTCTCCAGTGATCTGTGGTTAGCCATCATCTGGATTATATTTCTGCTCTGTAATCCAGTAGAAGGAGAGCAGCAGGAGGAGGAGGAGGAGGAGGAAGGAGCGGGGCTAAGAGATAGAGAGATAAAGAAGACAAAAAGAGTGAGAGATGAGAGGAGTATGACAGATGAGGCAAGGCTCCGCTCTCTCTTTCTTTCTCCCTAATTTGGCTTCCACTGCCGAGCCAAGAGGAAGTGGAGCTGCCATGTCTCCTTTCCCCCACAATCCCTCACCACGGCTGGCGGCAGACCGCCCGGGGCAGGGCCTCGTCCCCCCGGAGCTCCCTCCGGGTGTGAGGTGCCAGCTTCAATCGCAACGATTTCTCAGGGTCCGGGACAAGGGGGCAGATGTTTTTTTCCCTACCGGGGGAACCAGGATTCTCACAGTGGTTATCCCTCCTTAGCAGTGTAAATGAGTTGGGACTGACCTCCCTCCTGGGTTGCATTATACACCGACTTGTTAATTTGACGCCTCTGTGCTGACAGAGAGAGAGACGATGCGAAAAGACAGTGTTTCTTAACAGTATGTGCAGAAGATTACACTTTCTCTAATGACATACAAATATCAAATGCAGATGTTCTGACCCAGTCGGCCGTTATTCGGGCTCGGACTATCAATAATGCCTTTAATGACTCATTCCCGTCATGATAAAAAAAATGAGGCGTGTTGGGCTTTTTAGTTTACAACCCTCACTGAAGTTAGACTATGTATTCAGGAAAAAAATGTTATCCATTACAAAATGCTGGAAGTGATTCTTTGATGTGGCTCACAAGTGAAAACCACATTACACACAGTAAAAGCCACGTTACATAAAACACATAAATATGCTAATTCTGGCTATAGAAATGAGCCAGTGCACAATACATGTACAAATCATTTCCTGTTGAGCATTTAGGAGTTTTTTTTTTTTTTTTAAAGTTTGTCGTGTCCAGAAGGGCTTTATATTGATAATCAGGAGGAGACAGAATGATGTGAAGAACGGTCCTGTGTGATTAGGGTAGAGATCTGGTAGTCAGGACTGGTGAATTCTTGACAACTGTTAAAATACTTTTCCTGACTTTAGCACTCATCACCTCTTAACAAAAGGAGGTGCTGCTGGACTTTCTTGTATTTAGAATCACTAATAGAGTCCATCTATTTTCAGTAGCTTAAACTACCAATCAGAGTGGAAGTGATAGCCTCATCCTGTATTTTGAATTCATTTTTGAAACGACTCATGCATTAAAAAACTGTGTGTGAATGATAAAAGATAATTAACATTACATTTTCTACATTAGCCTGATAGCATAGCTGTGAATGGGGTTCTTCAACTTCTCTAAACTGATATTAATTTTGATGAGATAAATGTACTCTATGGAGAAAATAGCTGTAATTCTCTGTACATTATGTAAAATTCTATGTATATGGCAAAAACACTGAAACACAGAATCCAGTCAATAACACATGAACAGGCGCAGGCACTTTTAAGACTAATGATCGTCATTAACACAATCCCTGTTCTTTGTTTCTCTCTCTCACACACGCCAACGCTCACCTAATATCATTCAAACAAATACACACAACACATGCGCACATATTAACACCACCCGATACATCTCACACACATGTGGGGCAGACTTCTAAGGCAGATTGATGTTCCACATGTAGCAGAGTGCCCCGATTCTCAGCCTGCTCTACAGATGTATGGATGCTGGGGTGTCTGTGCAGCTAAAATACTGGGTGAGTGAGAAACAGAGAAAAGGAATATTTCAGAACAACAGACTACAGTACAAAAAAAACAAAAAAACACTAAGATTTCTTTGGCTGTGTTGCAGCATCTGACACTTTTGTGAGGTTTGCTATAAAAACCTCAAACTGAGATACAAAAAGGGATAAAGAGAAGATGTGAGAAAAGATCTGGGCTAACATCAGAAGGCTCACTCATAAACTCAGCTGTAAGCCTGTACAGCAGCGTTATCCCACACAAATTACAGTGATATATGCAACTATGTCGCATTATTTTGAAGTCCATAGCACCACCTGGTTTTCTTTTGTTTCACTTGCCAGACAGAAGATTCTGTAAAGTATTTAAAGGTTTTTTTTCCCAAATCGGACATTCCTTCAGTATCCACGGCTGACAGTTTAAGATCAACATTTTGTGATATACTGTGATGTTTTATGTCTTTCTGATGGTGATATAAGGAGATTGATATCAATATCTCATATCTGTGTGTTGAGTATGGAGCTGTAGTCAGGTTGTGTTTAGCCTAGTCCATCATACAGGAGAGAAACAGGGAAAAAAGCTGCAGGTAGCTTGGCTCTGTCCAAAATGTAAAACTATGCCCAAAGCTCACTAATTCACTAATTCACTAATTCACATGCTATAATGTTGTTCGTTTAATCTGCACATGAACAGAGATGTAAAGATGATCATTTGTGGTGTCATGGGGAGATATGTGAAGGAACTATTTCTTGGCAAACAACAACTAGATTCTTGAAGTCTTTTCTAATTAAGGTTGCACGGTCTGTACAATGGTGCCTCTAGAGGAACCAAAATCTGGCAACCTGCTCTACAGCCCACCCCATCTGCAGCCTTTATCTACAGGTGAAATACGTCTAATTTCAAGGTTTATCCTTTTTGTTTTTTTTACTTTGATCAGAGCTGTTTCTGACCAGTCTGTTTTTTCCCTGCTCCAGTCTTTATGCTAAGCTACACTAACCACTTCCATCAATCCTCTCATCTCTATTTAGTATACTGCTGTGCTTATGACTAGAGAGTGATGGTCAGCTAATTAAATACACAGCTGGTGAGAAAGCGGACTTCATTTTCAAATTAAATCCACTATAGTTTGATAAAGTATTCTTAACTCAAGGCCAACTTACTACCTTACTTACTAGCTTTCAAATGCATCTCTTGTCAATGGATGGAGTTTGCTTGGTTGTTAGTTACACTTTTTCAGTGTAATGATCAGTTACCAGGCAGGACACAAGGAAACTATGTCTATTAGACCTTCTTCATAGCAGACATTGTGCTCGTCACAGCAGGAAAAGCACAGGTGTGTGTGTTATGAGTCCGTTGGTTTTCAGGGCTCTGATACTTTGCATGCTGGTTTACTATCATGGCTTACAGAGATACTGAATAGAACTTCTGCTATGAAAAAGGTCTATTAAATGCTGATGAGACCTTCAAATGAAAAAAAACCCCATGTTGGCTGACATCTGTCATCTGTACTGGTTCTTCTAATGACTGTGAAGACACCAGAACTTCCAAACATTTCCTCTTAGAGGCAGTGCAATAGTTCGGTGGTGATTTCTAGCTCCTCACTGCTGGAGCAGTAAAATGTGGAACTTGTATGATGGCTACATCTGTAGTTAAAACAGCGTGAAAGCCTCAGTACTTCCCCCTGAAGCCTCCAAGGCTGGAGCGGCTCCCAGCGAGGAGGAACCCTGTAGAGTCAGCTCCGTAACTCAGACAACAACTGGCACACAGGCAGCGTTGGCCCTTTGTCTGGTTTCTTTGTGGCATACATATGCAAGATGGATTTCAGCGGTTACAACAATAACAACAACAGCAGCAACACATGGCTGAGTCCTTTTCAAAGCTCTGATTCCACATCAAAACACTGTCCGACAGAACGTGACAGTAATGTGAAATACAGGAAGCACATATGACAGACAATTGAAACTGAAATGGCAAAAGGCTACTCCATTGATCCTTTTGAATAAACATCCACGTCACACCTCTTGGATGTCTGATTATTGGATGAAGTCCTGAGTTTTACAATTTTACAAGGCAGATCAATGAGAATTTTTAGCCTCTTAATGTTTTAATACAGCCGAGCTTCTTTAGCTCGTTCTCTTTCTCCTCACACGGATATGCACATACGTCGAGCTTCAGAGGGTTTCCGTATTGTTTGATGGGAAATAAACATAGAGATGAGGAGAGGAAGAGGCAAGAGGTCAAGGACATGAGTACATCTCATCTTGGAGAATGCTCTAGAGACGCTATATCAAAGCCGCTTTCCTTCCGCCCATAAATAGCAGCTCAATGAATAATATAGCCTCCTGCCACCCGGCGGGCATCAAGTCAAAATCACAGATCTGGTCAACACATGAGAGACATAATCACTAAAGAAAAGCTCAAAAGCCCCAAACAACATGTATAATACAAACTGTAGTTACAGAGCCTTGTGTTTTACTGTGACAAAGTTGTCTGACAGTTAAGATGACACTGATATTCGACTAGTTCAGTTAACTGATCTTTTGACCACTTGGGGGCAGTGAAACAATCTGTAAATCAGCCACAACATTAAAACTAGTTACCTGTTTTAGTGCTGTGGCTGGTCAGTGTGTATATATTACACCTTTACAAAGTTATTATGGGCATATTAGGAAACAGTAAAACCAAAAGAAAGAGCTGAAAGACACTAAAACAGTCTGTAGAGGGGAACTGCAGAGCAGTTAATATCCTGTTGCTTCACCTTATAACTTCCACATTACAAACTCAAATCATTTCATCGATTTGTAATATAAAAATATTGATTAATTCAGCTTTACAAGGCTTTTCCCTCGCTATGTAATTTTAAGTTGTACCACCACAGCTGTCTTTACAATCATTTGCACACTGTCAGGTCACGGCTGCTGGACCAGGTCAGGGGTCAAGTGCTGCGCTCAGAGGCAGACTGCAGCCAAATTAGTGCGAGAGATTCTTCTTCTTCTGCTTGGGGCAAAATAAAAGGTTTTAAACAATGTGGGTCAGGTTGGGATAATGTGCTTGTTGACAAGTGCACTGATTGGAGCTTTTACTGCGGTGAAGTTGTGATGATTTGTGATTTTTTTTTTCAAATGGAGAATAAGGAGCTTTTGTGGGTGAGGAGTGGCGACTGGCTGATTTCCAGCAAACTGTTGATTTGGAAGAAAAAAAAATGTAAGAATTACAAAATCTGAATGGAGAGTGCCCAAATGATTCTGCTCCTAGGATTATACTTCGTAGTATTTTGTCCAAAGCGATTTATATAAATCTGTACCGCAGGGCTGTCGACAGATCTGTCATTTCTTTTTATCATTACTGATGTTTGTATGTGGTGTTTCTTTAAAAATCATATATTTCTGTGAGAGTCTTCTCCCAAGCAGTTCCACAAGATCCACCTTGCTCATGGACATCTCCAGTAACTGCTGGCAGCGAATGGAGGATGAGAAACTCTGCAGTTTTCCTCTCTGTGGGCAGAGAGAAGGGGAATCCTGAAGAGATTTTTACCAGGAAGCCACAAGTCTTAAATAGCCTGTCGGAGGATTACTGCAGGAACTCCTCAGAGCCGGGCTGACAGAGAAATATGGCTTCCAACACATCCATGCTTCTTTTATCAGCCATGGCAAGTAAGAGGGGCATTTCGTCTTTTTTTTTTCTATCTTCTCTTTCACTCTTTTTTTTTTCTTTTTTTTGGAAGAAGGGAAGGGAGATGAGGAGAGGCGAAGGGCAATGTTCCTTCTTTCCATCAGAGATGCGGAGCTGAGGACTTCTGCCAGCGAGCAGAGCTTTGAAAGTGAAACGTAAGAATGGCAGATCACAGAGGCCAAAGAAAAATGATATTCTCCTCGTTACGACTCCCCCGGCCAGAACCTTTGTTGTGGGGGCTTCTGCTTTTAACTGGAAACAGGTCCAGGCGCCTCCTGTGTTTCTGCAGTGTCCCACACACACACACACACACACAGACACGTATGCACACACGTGTACAGTACATTCATGTACTCATACGTGCATTCAGACTCTCCATCATTCCCCCATCCCCTAAAGCCTGGTGACAGCTTGTTAAACTCGATGCCACGTGCAAAGCCACGCTCTCTGCAGGGTCTTTGTCCTCACCTGTCAGCGGAGACACCAGGTGTCCAGGTGGGGGCGTCCTACCGTAGATGGCAGGTGGAAACAAAGGGCCACGTTGCAGGTAAGATAAGAGAGCGCAGAAGGAGAGGGCTCTACAACATCCCTCCTGCGCATGTACTGTAAATCTGTCAACACCAACCTGTTCTCACTTTCTATCTCCTGAAAAGTATTTCACAACCCGAAAGCTGAGCGCATCTGATCTGGTCATTGAGGTTTTACTTTTCCAGATTTGTCCAGATTTCAGATATTCATCTTATTTAGAAGAGAAGCGTGACAGAAAATGCAAAAGAAGGAGGGTAAAAATTAAAATGACCATCAGCCACCATTATATATCTATAGATTTATATATATCTAACTATTTTATCCTCTGTACCATTTTGTTTTACTCTAAACTTAGAGTAAAATATGGTGCATGTAATGTGTCATGTCTCACTGGAAACAAAGTCTTCTGGAGATGACGTGGCAGCGTGGCCCCTTCCTTCTCTTCTCTGTCTCATTTTGGTCCTTTGAGCTGCTGGTTCCCACAGAGTCGTAGCACTGGCGCTGGAGGAGACTTTTATAGCTGAGACGTGAACCTAAATTCCTGGTTTGGATGTTTTCCCCACCCTGGAAAAGATGAAAATCATATTAACAAGACATTTAGTGTTATATTGCAACCATACATTTTATTTTTTATCTCATTATGCCAATGAGGTGAAATAATGCCACTTTTATTTCATCACAGTTAACAGAGAGATTTGATCAGATCCCTCCAGGAGATAATATCTGTAGAAAGGTGCTTTGCATTAGAAATACAATTTGTCTTCAATAAAGTTAAAGTCCAGCTCTCTGTTTTGGATTAAATGACTTCTTCAAATGGATACTGTATGATTTTTTCTGCAGTGTAGACACTGTGTTTAAATGAAACACCCCAGAGCCGACACAAGTACAACACAGCATCTCACTTCATCCTTCAAGGGGTACCACACACACACACACACACAGACACACACACACACACAAAATACACCAACACTCATGCTTTCCATTTGCTATCTGATATGGCTTATTTTTGTGGATTTAATGCTTTGTTGAATCAAACAGAAAATGTGTAAAACTAATGTGGCGCCACTTTTCATTTGGTAAATAAGCCTTTTGTGCCCGTCACCCTGGTTCCTTATTGTGGGCGAATTGGGGGGGCAACAGGCCTCAGAGGCGGTGCCAAGGCCTGTGGCAAGGGGGGCGTAGCTTTAGCATGTGAGCGCTCATCTTTTTGGAATTAAAAGAGGAGGTGATTGACAACTTTTCGTGATGGCCGGAGGGGAGATTCAGAGACCTTATTTTGACTGACACACACACACACACACACACACAGAAACACATGCGTGCACATGCATACCCTTTCCGAGCCAATTGGTCCTGAGAGAAGCCCACAATTTGTCAAGTTTTTCATCAGAGTAGGAAAATGAGAGTTTAGCATACTGTCTGTAATGCATAACAAATCCTTAGTTCCATCTGCCAAACCATACAATCAAAGGCCCAGATTTGACAAAAACAACTGTAGACTTTTTGTTGTAAAACCCAGTCATTTGTGGATGAAGGATCTTTGGTTCGTACATACAAGAGCCCCAGTAAAACACATTTAACCTTTGACCTCTTTAATGCTAACTTGAAAGTCTGCTCGTCTCTCACAGCTTTCATATTGGCGGTGACACAGTCAGTCAGTAAAGTGATTCCCATGCCTCTCGCCTCTTGCCTCGTTCCACATCTGCTGCATATCATTAAATGGAAAAATCCAGTAAAAATATTTACTTCCCGCTCGGCTCTTTGAGCTAAATATACTTTTCCAGTTGTCTTTGGATTGATTGGGCTCTGAGAAATCGTGATGGCCTTTCTTTATGTGCAGCTGTCACAAATCAGGTGTCTGATTTTCATCAGTTTTGTCCATCCTGTGACAGATTAGTGCTGCACAGCAGTCATTGTAACACATTACATGCCCTTTCAACTCTGTCCTATTCTCAATGCCTGAAATGTAGGTGTTCATATAAAAATCTCACTTTCGGCAGAGAGTAACGCATTGTTTTGTGGCTTTCACTACCTCAAACGATTCTCCTAAATGAGGCATGTCACTCCTCCATCACTTCAGTAATGGAGAGGAAACAAAATGTTTTCTTCTTTCCCCTTAATTAACTTAGCATAATGTGTTTCCAAAGTAGCCTAATGTTGTGTGCCATTTCACAAGGAACAGATTATGCTGAGCGTATCCACAGCTGTAATATTTATTTGGTTTTTGCTTTTACATCAACAGATAATTAGTTACAGCGTTAAAGCGCTCGAGTGTGGGTTTTTAATAGATGTGCATTGCAGTCTGCTGGAACTAACACTCCCCAAAGTGATGGTGGTTGGGAAGGAAAGCGTATTGCTAATAATATAAACATTATTAAAATTAAAATACTAATAATCTACTAAAACTCAAACCGCATACTTTGGTTGAAACAATATCTCGACTTGCCAAAAGCTTTCAGTTAATATGGGCTTTTAAATTAACTAAAGTATCAGATTTTGACAAGTATAATGGAGACTCTTCACTCACTGCCCAAATTACCATTTTACTGATTTGTTGCAATGTTTCCAAGAGTTTTAGTGTCCCACTAGGGTTTATAAAACAGTTTTCCCCCCTTTCAAGAACAAAACTAGGGCAAAACACTTACTTAAGCATCTTTTTTTAAAATTACAAGTACAACATCAGCAAAATATTGGATATTTAGTTTGGTTATATAGTGGAGACCAACTCCATGCTGCTGAATGTGCTTTAAATTGAAGGTTCAAACTTATTGATAAAGACTTCAACTAGGTGCTGTACGTAATGTTTAGTTATTTATCGCCACAATGTATTTGTGATCTGATACTATGTTTTCCAAAGCACCATAGGTCCAATTTTCTATCTAGTACGTTTGAACCTTGGCTTTGAACCACAAAGCCAAACCCAGTGCAGTAACACTTCTGAAACAAACCAGACCTTATATGATAGACAGTTCTGTGACCTTTGCTTTAAGATTACGAAACAAAAATGAAATGGAGGTTTCGCCCGTTAAATCCCAGTCGACTTTGTTCTCCAAGGTGGACAGTAAAAATCCTTTGTATGCTTTTGTATCAAAAGCTAAATCGCTGGCAGCTGCACATTTCAAAATGAAAAACAACGAGTTGAGCCAGAACAACCCACTTATCCAGCCAAGCTCAAGTGTGTAGGTATTATTTGTATGTGTGTACATGTTGCCATGGGTATATGCATGTGCGTGTCCACCCACAAAATGAGCATACCTGCCTGTCCCTATTCAGCATCATCCAGTTTCAGCCAAGAGACGTAGTGAAGGTCAGAGACTCCACACAATGAGCAGATGTAGACAACCAATTTGAATATTGGCAATGCAGACTCTCGCTACATCCCTCAGACATGTACGTCGTACTGACTGTGTCCTCTTCAGCCGCTAAAGCAGGAAACAAAAAAAAAAAAGCAGAGGGACCAAGTAAGGAGTTTGGTTTGATTCAAATTGGCCAGATTATTGCGTTATGATTTGCATAATTTGTAAGGAGGGGATGGGGAGACTCGGAGAGAGCTGATTAGAGAAAATGTCACAGTGGATTCACATTTCAGCAGCAACTGATTGGACATGAAGCTTTCCGAATGAGCCTCGAGGACACATGAAAAGTCTTCAGATGATGAGCTGGAATCAAGAGAAAACGTGGAAGAAATACAAGAAAGCGGTGAAGGGGGCAGACTGGAGAGCATTGTTATTCCGTTCTTATTTCATAGAGAGTTTAAATCAAAGCTTGCTGGATTTTCAATGTTCAGAAAGAATCATTCCAGAGTATTTATTACATATTATTAAGTAGAAGAGCTGCACACCATGAGTTTTATGTGATTTTTATGTGTCTTTTTATTTCCATAAAGTCTTTGTGTCCCCAAAGCAAGTTCAAGTATTCACCCCAGTAAAAGGGTTCACACAGCCAGGCATGAGGACACAAAGTTTCATTTCAGTTATTAGACACAAGTCGAGCTTGTGCCCCCCAAACTTCAAAGGCTTTCATTTTTTATTATGGAACATTATTTCCTCTTGGAGAAAATAAGTGATTATTTTGCAGAGTGTTTTGCTGAAAGACAAAGAGAAACAGAATCACAACGGCACACATGCAAACAGTCTCTGAAGCTGACAGCTTCGGGGGACATTCAGAGAACATAAGGGGGCGCTGGAAGAAATATTTTTGAGATATTTTGGGCGTTAAGATGTTCCTGGGGGGCGCTTCTTTAAAAGGTGAGTTTACTCAAAGATTCACAACAAGTTGAAACTACTTGGATAAGAAAGTGATCTGCAGCATGAAAGTTTACACCAATGTGGCTAGACGAGACAGTGTGTTGTTTCCATAGCAATGACTCTTTACTTCAGTTTTTCTGTCAGTTTTCTGTAGAACATAGAAAGGTACGTACATCAGTTCAATTTCACAAACACGGTGTTTACTGTGTCTACACGGGAAAATGGACCCTCTCTTCCACGGTATTCCTCATGGAGTTTCTTCCACTTTAAAAGCATTCATTCACCCCGAGGATAGCTACGTTAACACTGTGTTGTTGCCATGGTTACAAAGTTACAGGAGGGATATTCCGCTGTCAGACTTCCGATGAAAGCGACTTAGCGTCTAGCATCCACACACACACTATAACACTGTTCAAGTGACTTTGCTGGTATGACTGTATTCATCGTTGCCAAAGATTGTTAACTCAAACTATACAATCATAATAAACATTTCTCAATATTCTGCCACCTGCCACCTGACAACGTCGTCAGCTGGCTTGATTCCAGCTGAGACAGGGGGGGTTTACACTGCTGCAGCTTTTCTCTGCAACATTATAAAATGCTTTTGTCTAGTCGTGAACTTTAAAGTTTATGAATAAAAGGAAATGTGAAATTGTGAAAACCAAAGGTGTTCATAATAAAATGCACAGGGAGTGTATACATTAGACAAAATAGATAATAAATTAACAAAGTAACAAGATTATTGATTAATTAACATTTGGTTCAATACAGGTAAAAACTAAATTATAATAATTACCAACCAGGTATTCTTTGAAGAGGATGTTCAGCTCTTCGTGCCCTCAGGACCCAGTCCTTCCTCTCTTCAACAGTTTCACTCTAAAGAGAGAAAAAAAATACAGAAATACTTCAGGACTGCATTTACACAAATACTACACCTCACATTTCTATAAGCCTATGAAATGAATGACATTTCAACTGCAGATAAACATGTACACAATGATCAATTAGTCATCACATGGACATTTATGGTTACCTTGTCAAACAAGGTACCACCACTTTATAAATGAAGCAGGGAAGGGAAAGAAAAAACTGTAAAGTATCTTCCTTCTTTGTTATATCATCTCTTTCACATCCGAAAACTGAACCTTTCAACCCTAACCTCTGATAACACTCACTTATGGATAAATCTGAAGACAGAGGCCTAAAGTTTTAGTGTAGATCGGGGGAAACGTCGTCGTGCTGTATCTTGAGAAGCAAACTTTCTGTTCCTCATTCTTTATGAGCAACAATCAAACCACAATTTTATCCTCAACAGGGTGCATTCTCAGATGTGATTGGTTTCCGACTGTTTACGAATCCCTATACCTGCAAAACAGACTCCAGAGTCAGAAAGGTCATTGAGGTAAGGTAGGTATGTATCTTTACATGAAAATACATTATTAAATACATCATAAATAATGCTAACCTACAAATTCAAAGTCAAACTCAGTTCAGGTATTGTATGAATAAACATATCAACACTGGATGCCAATTTCATCTGTTCATGTTCAAAGATTGGGAGAAAAAAAATTCACATTTGAGCAACTAAAATAAACAAAGTCCAGTTGAGTTAGGTTGAGTTTCCAGTCATGCTTAAACACTTAAAAATAACTTAGAAAAACCTGTCGTTGAGAGATGAAAATGACATAAAAGTTGATTGAAGAAAGTTAAATGTCTCCTCTCATCACACTGATTCCTTCACTCTTAGTTTTCAACAAGTCATTTTACTTCCTGTCTCATGTCATGTCCAACTAACCCTTTCCTTCGAAAACACTGACTTGTACTCTTGAGTTAGGCATGAAGCATTCATTTGCATCTGAGACATGAGGTTCCTTTCACATAATTTCATTGGACAGGACTCCAAACAATCTCTGTACATAGGAATAAAGACAACACTCTGACATTTACCACAAAAAAGCAAGACTTAAACCAACTACAAAAAGAAACAGCAGAGAGGAAATGGTGTTTATGTGCAGTGAAAGTTAACGTCTTAATGCACCCACAGAGGAGTTCAGAGTCGTCACAGTCCAGTTTTCATGGCTTCAAGCACACTTCAGGGAGGAATGAATCCTTCACTTAAATGATGACATGCCCCTCCCCTCTTTTTGGGGGGAAAAAACTGAGCACAAATAATACTTTCATAATACTTTCACACAACTCCACCGCCCCTTGGTAGATGTGAGCAAATCGTCCGCTGCCTGTGTGTATGGATTGAATCATAAGAGTCTGATATGGCGTGACTGCGGACTGTGAGTTATGCTCAGATCTCTCCCAGACATCAAATGCTCTGGACATCCATCACTTAGCCGCTACATGACATTTACAGCCACTGATGTGTTGACTCCTTTGCTTTTGTTTTGGCACTCTGAACAATGCTTTCCACAGACACACAAGACATACAGCAACTACACACTCCTGAAAATAGAAAGAGCGTTTTATAAGGCCAGCTCCTGTATAAAAAAAGAACTGAAATACTGCAGGATATTTTTTCTGTATGAAACTAAAAACAACTTCCAGAGTTTGAGAGAGAGTCTAACATCCATCTTGTGCTGAGGTCTATAATTTGACAAAAAATCTAAATAAGGGAAATTTTCAAAAACTCTTTCCTTTATTTATTCTGACTTTAGAATAAAACAAAACCAATAAAGCCCGAGGTCTGAAAATACTTCGCACTGATGCCAACACTAATTAGCTTGTTTTAAGAACATTTTACAAGAAATCTATTTTATACTCATGTTGCATGATATTGACAATAACTTCACAAAGCAAGGAAATCGATAACTAATCCAAACTGTTGAGTAACCTTCTTGTCTAAGTTCAAATGTTTGAGACGTTTTTCTTTGAATATTCTTTAAGTCCCCACACAGACATGTTGAATGTAAGCCCTGATATAATGGATTTATGTGACTAACTCAGTTATTGTAGTCTTGTAGCCACCAACAAATCAGTTTGCCTGTCATTATCTGAGGTCTTAAAGGTTTGCATTTTTATAATCAAAATTGTAATCTTTAACAGTTTTTTACCAACCATATCACAGTTCTTGAAACCCTGTGTTTTTCACTTTGCCCGCTTTGTTAAACATTGTATTTTTATTTGTTAACACTGATCAATTTTGATCAAATCAAGTTAGGTCAATTTTATTTATATAGCTCACTTTATCACAAATTTGTCTTAGACAGCTTTACAAAAAGACATTATGACACCATCTATCCTGAGACACTGAAGTCAGACAATTGACAGTCTGAGGACAAAGAAGTTTCATCTTTAGCCCTTTCAAACTGTTACTGCTTGCTATTCGTCTTAAATCATTTTGCCATTTCATTTCTCCTTTTTTGGCTGTGCAGCAAAACAACAAAACAAATTCCTCGTATGTGAAAAACTACCTGGCAATAAACCTGATTCTGATTCTGGTAACGTCTTTTTTTTCCAACATTCCTTTGCTGTTTCTCCTGCACCTCCCGCTCTGGCCTGTGTGCAAAAAGTTAAAGCCATGATGGACAGCCATCAGGTTAGGCCTTGCTGCATGGATTTGCGACCCATGTCTGTAAACTTGGCTGTATTTAGTCTGATAATAAACCTGAGAGAGACAGAGGTGGAGGAGCACAGAGCCTCGCCAGGGCACGATAACACCTTGACAATTCAACACACATGTGCTGCGGCGTGCTAGGCCGCAGCCTCGGGGCAGAGCCTCAACCAGCATGTGGAAAAGGTTTTCCACTCAGCTGAACGTCCAGTACCTCCAAAACTACAGCCCCAGAGCGAGATCTAACTCCGTGGTATTAGGCATCGAGGCCAGCTGTGGATTAACACAATTTGCACCTCCTCTCGGTGCAGATAACACCCACACCTCCCCGTGGAGGTCCAGCCCGTCAGATTTAGCCCTTGGCTCCACCTTCACAGCCTTTAGTGTAAAAGTCAAAATAAAACACATAAATTCAGAGACATACACAGAATGACAGACATGTCTTAAGAAGCCAGGTTTTGTTACCAAAGATATTACATTTACAAAGAGTGAATTCAATTCAAAAGCTGTAATGAAATAAGAGCGAGGGAATCTAATTTAGTATCACTGCACCCCACTGCTGTTTTAAAATGCTTGAACAACTTCTCGGGGCGTTTTGTTTTGTCCGCGGTGAGCTGAGACACTGTGACATTACCATCAATCCATCACTTATGTGTGGGGATCCTAACATAACAAGCTCATGATATCAAAGGTTGGGACATCTGTGTTATATATGTAAAGAGCCTCAAAACACCTGTCAAAGTTCACACTCTGTTCGACAAGTTTGACATTTTCAGAGAGAATCATGGCGCTTTGCAAAGTTTTTGTTAGCTTTGTTTCTCTAGCTTTTGACTCTTATGCATATTTGATCAGAGTCGGATAAAGTCTAGTACTTTCCGGCTCCTTGATATAGTGATCTGTGAGTGACACTTAAAAACAACTAACACCAACTAGTGCTAAAATGCAAGTGCTGGTTTATGCATCAAAAGCTTGAAGGAAAAACAGGTAATCAGTAGCCAAAGTAAAAGCTTGACTTAGCTGTTTTTGTTTCCCTGTGCAGTGAAGATTAAGTATTAACTAGGAAGATTACTTAATTTGCTTTGGACACTGATTCACTCACTTAGACAAACACATAAAGGCCTTCATGAACATTCAAAACACAGGGAGAAAAAGGATTGCAGGAAAGAAAGAAAACAAGGGAGGAAAGAGGAAGGAGGGAAGGAGAGAGTGGCAGGAAGGAACAGGGAAAGAATTTACAGAGGAAAGAGTAAAGGAACAAAAGGAAAAAAGGAGCAAGGATGAGGAGAAGGAGGAAAGGACAGATGAAATAAGGGAGGGAAAGAAGGAGGATGGCTCAAGATGGAAGGATGAAAGTTAGGAGGGAAAGAAGGAAGAAAGGACAGAAGGAGAACAGGAGGTGTTTGTTGCTCCGATAAACAATTGACCTGAACAAGCTTTTGGTGGGTTTTGGCACAAAGAGAGGCCGCGGCCCAGAGTGCTGACGAGAGGCTTAGCTGGTGTTGAGCCACTGTGGGAGGAGCATGACACTGTGAGGGGGGAGAGAGGTGGGGGAAGGCAGAATTGGGGGGGCAAGGGTGGGGTGGGGGCTTTGACACGACCCTGTCACATGAAAGGGGAACTAACACGTAGCGTACGCCAGCCAAGCAGCGCAGGTGAAGGTAAGACACTGATTTTATCCACTCCAGTAGCTGTATTTATTCACACTGTGTAAATACTGTGTAGGATTCTGCTTTTCCGTTGTTTACTTTTGACCTAAATGTAAACACCTAGAGTTTTTCCACCAGATACATGAATGATAGCAACAAGGTGTCAGGATGTGTTTATGTGCTGGTGATGTGCAGCACTCCTAGCCACTGAAACATAAGCAAGGCCTGTGTGACATATACAAATAATCTATAACAGAAGCAGGCTAGATCTTAACCTTGTTTAGTATTGCACACTAAATACCAAACACCAGGTATTCTAGAAACTCACCTGGACAATGTGCTATCAGCAGCCATTCAATGGGTCTAAATGACCGACACCTTTCAGAGTCTACACAGGACAGAGGCTCACATTCATCAAACACATCCAGCCACAGGGAAAATAATAAACCTACAATAGAATTCAATAATATTCATATACTTTTTTTTATAATTACAACTATTTTGTAGAGATTATGAAAGTGTTATTTCTTCAGTAATACAAAAATAGAGAAGAAAACACAGTAAAACTAAGATGTTCAATATCAACATAAATACATTCTAGTTAAAACTGACAAAGCCTGCAGAGACCAGGAAGTGAGTTTGTGCAGTGTTGTAGAGTTTGTGGTTTAACATCGTGTTTACAAAAGTAACAGGTGTGACATCAGAGGTCAGTTACAGTTTTTTATAGAGGCACTGAGTGTGTAGCGTGCAGTACTGACACAAATGCATTAAATTAAAGTTTCCTTATGTTTACCTGCTTTACAGATGTTGAATGGAGCTTTAAGAATGGACTTTCACTCATTCAGTATTGCACTGCCCTCAAGTGTTCATAGTTGAAAGCTTAGACAACAGGATTTTTGGTGGAAAGATTTTAGTAACAGTAAAACTGTAACCGTATGTAGTACAGAATCATTTGTTTAATTAAATTAAGAGAAATACAGGCATTAAATTAGATCTACAGGATAAAACTTTGTCTGTCTGTACTAGCTTTGCAACCACAAATAATTCATCCTTTAAAAGACTCTGGATCATATTACAATTAGAGGTAGTTGTAACTGTAATACTACTAGTAGTAGTTATAGGGGTAATTATAGCAGTACTGTTTGTTTTTTCTATTTAGTCTATCTGACATAATAGACAATCAAGAACACAAATATGTCACACAAAATCATACATTTATATCAATAGTGGTTCTTTATATAAAGAGAATAAAGGTGGCAGTAGTAGTAGTAGTAGTAGTAGTAGTAGTAGTAGTAGTAGTAGTAGTAGAGGTTGCAGGAGTGATGGTCATTTTATATTGATGAACTGAAAGTAACAACACAGCAGCAGTAGCTAGTGGCAGTACCACTAAAAATATTTTTGTAGTAGTATTATCAATATTTTTAATATTAGTAGTAAATGTTGTAGTAACAGCACAGTAACTGTGGCAATAGTGGCATTGCCATTTGTAATATAGTACTATAATGGTGAGTATTTTTGGTGGTCGAAGTGTAATATTTGAAGCAGCACTGGTGGTAGTAGCACTATTGGCAGTAGAAGGAGTAGCTGTGGTAGTTGTAGCAACTGTAGTCGAAGTAATAGGAGTAATGGTGGTAGTAGTATTAGTATAAGTAGCCGCAGCGGTAGTCAGCAGCAGTGATGGTAACTCCTCTGCTTCCTTCACAGGTTATGAGTCTATTGGGAAAAAAGGAAGCTCAGCTGAGAGAGAATGAACATGTGCAATCGGTGAGTAAACTGTGCGCAGGTAAATACGAGAAAGAAACTACTCTCTGTCTATTTATCCAGTGTCTGTCTGCTCAGAGAGAAAATACTGAAAAACACATGTAAACTGTTAATTTATAACTGTTTATCTAGAAAAAATGACTCAACAAAATGTTTAATCATTAATTACAAAAAAGAGCTATACTGTCAATTTTAAGATACTATTCTTTAGTTTTCTTTTAATTATTATACACCCTTGTTGCTATGTTTTGATCAATCTCAATTTAGATTTTTTTTATTGCTTAAGTGTTTATTAATTTATCTACATTTTTTCCAGTGATAAATCTCTATCAACTAATTTGTTGTCTATTAATTTGTAAAATGAATTCTATCAGTTAAGTGGTGATGCGTACAGATGGGCCAGGGCAGTTTTGATTGAGCTATGGAGAGCATGATTATCATCATCATTTTTGTAATCAATATTAGTTGTAATAAACACAGAATAACAATTATTACTGGCATGTTAAAGCACTAACACTTAAAAAAAAAGAAATAGATCTTAGGCCCTTAGTTAACACTAGGCACATGTGTTATGGGTCTTTATCACTTGATATCTTAATGTTCAACAAACTACTAATTCAGGTTTCCCTTAAGACCCCTTCAATTCACGAAACAGAAACAAAAGAAGAAAACTTGTACTGTATCTCAATGTCGTGATCAAAATTCCAGGGCCTCACTGCACCATGAACAAGAATGAGGTGCTTCCTCAGCAAATCCTCTGTAGAGTTTATACAAAAACCTCCAGCTGTTTTTATTCTTTAAGGCAGGAATTTAGGTGCAGGTAGGAATAGAGCTATACTTTCCATCCTAAACGTGCTACGCCTGAGCCTGATACCGTACATAGATGCCTCTTCAATTTAAATTAGAACTGCAACAAATGATCACTGTTATTATGCAATAATTCGATAATATTATTTTCAATAAATCATTTAGGGTATAACATGTAAAACGAAAATGTCCAGCAGAAGCATAAGGTACATAAAAAGGTAAAATGATAATGAGCAAATCCCACACTTGAGAAGCCAGAGCCATCATTTTTTTGACTGATAAATAATAACTATTATTTTTTTGACAACTGATTAAATATTACTCCACTGTAGTACATAACTCTATATTCAGGTATATCCAGTTAGTTTGTACTTCTGATATAAACATGGCAAGTACTTTTTGTCTACTTTAAAGACTTGTTTAGAAGGGTCCATCCAGGCAAATATGTAATCAAAACAGTAATTACTGTCAGCTGTGACAGAAATAACACCTACTGATTATACTGATTATAACAACACTTGCTGAGTCCCAAACACAACAAAAACAGCTCGAGCAACATTTGAGAAAAACAAATACATAAGTTATCTGATCTTAGGACATACATTTAACTTAGTTTTTAATATTTCCACGACTATAGTTTAGCAGTAGCTTTCTGAAATCGCAGGTGCATTGATATTTGGTGGGCTAAGGCATGTAATGTACCATTTCCTGTTAGTATTAAATAGTAAAGTTCTATAAACTAACATCTTGTGTTCTTCTAACTGTAAGAAAAGGGTATATATTATGTGGATATTATGTGGATTTGGGCCACAGGCTGCCTTTGAACTAAATTTGTGAAATTTTCTTATGTATACATATGAGTAACTACACATAACTTATGCTCAGTATTCAAGGCCTGACGTCATGTAACCGTTGTTGTTGGGCTACTGACAATAAAACTGGACGTTACCTACACCGTTAGCTTAAACGTGATTGATTTTGCGTTTTTCAACATCATTTACAAACTATAACAGTACACTAGATTTAAAAAAAAAAAAAAAAAAAAAAAAGGAACTGATAGGGCTCCGACTTCATTATTCTCCCCAAATGTGACGCTGTAGGCTACATAAAACTGATACCTTACGAACCTAGCTTGATAATTGTGTTGTGATTATGTGTGTATTTTACAGTAAGTAAACTGACAAAAATAACTGACAAGAGACGAATTTAAATCAAACTGCTAAACAACTACTAACACTAACAGGCACTAAAAACTGTGTAACTTACCTAAACTGCAGCAGTTGGCCTCTCAAAAGTCGGTTGGTAGCACGAATCAGGAGTAACATCCACAAGCTAACAGGCTAACTAGCCCTGAATCTACGGTCTGACTGTGTGAAATGAACGAAACGGGAAAGCCGCGAAGCACCTAGCTCAGCCCCTTCGGCATTCTTCGGTGTATTGGCTGCAGTTCGGTTCGATTCGTACCCAACTGACAAAAATACCACTCGAAAACTACTCGGTCGGCCATTTTGGCCAAGCATTCGTACCTGTTGCGCAGCTGTATGAAGCCTAGCTAATTAGGTGATGAAGTCGACAAAACCCAAGTCAGTTTACGGTGCGTTTCACATGCACTCTTCCCTGTAATTACTTCTCACCCTGCGGTTCCCGCCTGCAAGGACGTGGCTTGAATCAGCCCATTGTGAAAACCAGTCACCTGTAACAGGTATGTCTCAAACTTAAGTCAGACTTCCGGTCTGATAAAAGCCTAACCCGCACCACTCCTAAAATGTAATAAATCCGGATAAAAGTCTATAAAGTTATATATTAATTCTATATTTTCAACCAGTTAAGTTAATTTAAGAATTTTTGTAGGCCCATGCACAATTTCCACTACATGATAGTCTAAAAGCTGAGATTAACTATTGGAATTGTTATATTTGTTCACTTATCGTCCAAATGTTTCAAAGTAAATGTTTCTTGCATCTGCTTCCACTAACTAAATTATAAATTATAAAATGTAAAGTGCACCCCAGGTTCCCAAATATTATCTGTCCTCCATGTCCTCATATAAAATATGATGCAATTATTTTATTATTTGTAATGCATTTTTACAGTGTGGTATTGCACCATTTACTTTAATAAGGATCTGAATTCTTCCAGGTCTGGGTGTACCACACTATATATCCAGCAATTTCACCATCTGTATAAAACCATCTGTGGTTAATGAGAATTTTTTTACTATCCCTCAATTAAGACATTACTCCTTATGAAGTCAGCGTTTTCTGAGGGCTTATAAAAAATATACCATTTTAAACAGTTGGCAACATGAAGACAACAACAGTGTCCCCGGTGTTAGCATGTAGGATTGTGTGTACACAGCCTGTAAACATGTATGCCCACATGTACTACTGTATGTACCATCTGGACCGCAGAGCACTGTGTCAGACGCCTCTTGTCCTCACTATAGTTGCAGTCACCATCAGCACATTTCCAGCTTGTGTAAACACAATAAGAGCAGGGGTCGCTCTCAGGTCACATACACTGTCAGTGGCTTTTATAGTGGCTCTATGAAAGTTTGATTCTGACTGATACAAAGGCAACACAGTGGACACAAGGACTGACACAGACACAAGGATTTAAACCTGTTCTAAAAAAGTAAAACAGTCATTTTAGTTGCTCAGATGTTAAGACGCGAAAGCTTGACTGTTCAGTTGCGGACCTTGTGATTACACTACATTTGCTGATAGAGGGGAGTTTCAGTTTGAGCAGTTATGTTGCAACTTCAGTCGTCCATGGAGGCTGTGTCATGTGAGAGTGAGGGACCTTGTTTATGACAGATCAATCATTTGCGGTAAGTCTTGAAGCTGTAACGTCGTGCCTGTACACTGGTTTTTCATTCTGTGCCTTAAGTGCCTGTTTGCTGTCTGTGCCTGCAGCAGTCTCCCTCACATGCAAAGCAACAAATCCTGTTTCCAGATGACACTGAATGAGAGCTGACTGGTTGTAAAGACAGAGGAGAATTAAGGAAATAAAGGGATATTATAGATATCATAAAGAGATATTTTGGACCATGAAAGTCTATGTTTTCAGCCAGTTATTATGCATATGGTGAAATCCTTCATCTTGAAATATGTTATATTGTTTATTTCATTCCTGTTCTGCGACAAACTAATATTAATAAGCATCAAACTGAGAATTTACGATCTCTGTTTCCCCACAGAGAGGGAGGTCGCTGCGCAGAGATGGCTATGGTATGCCTGACGGATTTTGAGGAGTATGCTAAAGAGCATCTCTCAAAGGCCACCTGGGATTATTATGCAGCTGGAGCGGACGAGTGCTGCACCCGGGACGACAATCTGCTGGCTTACAAAAGGTACAGTGGGGAAAAATAAAGTTGAACCCGGACGTTCGAGGTCATCACAAATACACAATTTCAGTGCAGCAATAGTGCTCTAATACTTGACAAATACATCTTTTCTATTTTTATTTATTGTAACAAACATGCCGGTCCATCTACAGACAGCACAGAGAGAGAAAACAGCATTTTTATTGACATACTGACTACAGATGTGCAGTCATTGTTGAGCTTGTGCAGTGTCACAAAACCACCTAAACTAATTTCCACTTTCTGACAAGCCCTTGAGAACTGATTAAATTTTATTTAAACTGTTTTAATATTAAACTGCAGGTCATGCGAGGACACAGCCTGTAAAAAAAAGGCAATAAATTATTGTTTTTGTGAACTTTAAACTGCCGTGACTGATTTCTGTATATACATTACATGTGTGGTTGTGATTCCTTATAATGACAAACAGGCAGTTACATTTTAGCCAGTGCTCATGCTGCACTGTTGCTCCGGCCCCTTGTAGTGACTAAGGAATTGTGTTGAAAGTTGCACGAGCAATGGGACAAAGATAAATGATAGAGATAAAGATTTTTTCATATTGTCATAACTTTTCCTTTGTGTGTCCTCTTGTGCATTCCTCTCAGCTTTGCTAATGTCTTCAGAAAGACTTATAGGCTGTTTTCCTCACTGCAGTGATCTGTACATACATGTTTTTGCTACAACAAGCCTGTTACTAGGGATTTGTTTGCCAGTGCATTTGGTTAGAAATTTACCCCAGTAGGATTAAAGGTTGGGTTGTGTCCGGAATAGATAATGTTAGGTCGGAGCTTTGGGAAAAGAAAATCACGGTGTCCTGTCTCTGCTTATTCAAAGAAATATGACTTGTCTAGCAAAAACAACATGTTATCGTCTCAAGGCGGCTTTCTCCTGAAACAATGGCTCTATGTGACAATAATGGATACTAAGATTTCACAATGCTTCGTCAGCAGGTTGGATTGGTTCCATAGTTAGCTCAAGATTTTTTTCCCTCCAGAGGAGGGAAATTAAGCAGAATGACTCAAATTTAAATAAAATTTAAGAGAATTACATATTTTGATTTGGTGAAATGTTTCTTTGAATTAAATTTAAAGCTCCTGCATTGGTTGAGACAATATAAACCATTAGAGATGTTGTTATATGATTCTTACCAGGCTAGCTGTCACTTTGATATCTGTATTATATAGTGTATCAGGCCACCAATGTTTCAAATCAATGAGCCTGACTGGATTTTTATTAAGATATTTTGGATCAGTATGAGAAAGTTGTCTGTTCGATAGCTTCTCAGTTGATTATATAAATTAATACAGTACATAATGATACTGTGACATAAAAATACATATATCACAGTAGAGGATTTTAGGCCCATTAGAGCTGCAATGATTATTCCATAAATCGAATAGTAAATGGATAGAAATTAATCAGCAGCTATTTTGATGATCCATGAATCATTTCAGTCATTTTTCTGAAAAAAAAAAAAAAAGACAAAGATTTAGTGGTTTCAGCTGCTCAAATGTGAAAATGTACAGTAAAGTGAATATCTTTGGTTTATGGACGGTTCGTCAAACAAAAACAACACACAAACAAGCATTTGACGACATTACCTTGGTCCTAAGGAAACTGTCATGAGAAATTTTACTGCATTTGATAAACCTAAAGACTAATCAACCCCCCCCCCCCACCCCACCCCGTTATAGTTGATGTGACTGTTTACATGTTGATCTGCACTTCACACTCAGGATCCGTCTGAGGCCTCGCATCCTGCGGGACGTGTCAGTGAGCGACACGCGGACCACGGTGCAGGGCACAGAAATCAGCTTTCCAGTCGGTATCGCACCGACTGCCTTTCACTGCCTGGCCTGGCATGAAGGGGAGATGGCCACTGCTCGGGGTGAGGACTGTGTTTGTGTGGGTCAGTGACAGGTGTCACTTCATTTCAACAGAAATGATACCTGGCTCAAATGCTTTATTACAGAATTGTTCATTTTAATGTTTAAACGTCATTGAAAGACTCCTGCATTGGTTGAGAAAACAATGAGCTTTTGCCTTATAAAGCTCATAAAATCTCATAAACCCTTTATCAAATGTGGCTATTCAGAAGAGAAAATTAAGAATATTTCATAACATAACAAGTTTTCAAACTTCCTGAAAATTTTACACAATAATAATGTGAGTATACACAGCCAACACTAGATGGAAGCATACGACTGAAATAATCTTGTGCTGTCAGAAAGATACTGTGTTGGTCTTTTTTTTCTTTCATCAGCACAAAATTATTCAGTCAATTACTCTTTAAAACTTTCTTAAAGCTAGTTTATTCTTAACTAATAAACTGGACAACTGAGTTTTCCATTATAAATTAATTATTTGAGTTGATTAATTAAAACACTGGCAGTGCACTTTGGTGGAGCCAGTCTGAAGCACATGGGCACCCAGCTTACTGTGATGTAAATTTGATCTTGACAAAAGTAATACTTTTTCAACTTCCCGCCACACAGCAACAGAGGCTCTCAACACCTGCTACATCACCAGCACCTACTCCACCTGCTCAGTGGAGGAGATTGTAGCAGCGGCACCAAACGGTTACCGCTGGTTCCAGCTTTATGTGTACCGGGACCGGAAGCTGTCGGAACAGATCGTGCACCGGGTAGAGGCGCTCGGCTACAAGGCCCTGGTCCTCACCGTCGACGTCCCCTACACGGGGAAGCGCCGCAACGACATCCGCAACCAGTTCAAGCTGCCGCCTCACCTCAAGGTCAAGAACTTTGATGGAGTGTTCCAGGTAAGAGCAGATTAAAAAACAAAATAAATCAATAAAAACATGTTTTTGTCTTGTTACATCAAACGTAAAATTCTAGTCTTGTTATTATTTTATCTACATTTCGCCACCATATAATTACATTTCTAAATAAAAAAACTTCACTTATAATTATTGCTCATCTAAGAACTTTTGCACTAATTTAACTACCTTTTTTTTTTTACCGCATATTAGCGTGTAGCTTGAGACAGTTTAATCATATTTTGTGCATCAGAAATTACTTGTATGATCTGTGAAATATGGCCAGAAGTCATATATACAAAATATTCAAACTCCATGTACCAACAGTGTCAGATCTGCCCGGTAACAATAGGAACTATCAATACCAGTACAAGAAAAAGCAGTACTCCAGAATACATTTTTATAGAAAGTGGAAACTTAAAGAAGTTGTATTGGTACCACTACACTGTCAGCAAGAGACGGCGGGCCCAGAAGAGTACGGGATCCCGGCCAACACCTTGGACCCCTCCATCAGCTGGAAAGACGTATACTGGCTGCAGTCCATCACCCGCCTGCCTATCATCATCAAGGGCATCCTGACCAAGGAGGACGCCGAGCTGGCCGTTGAGCACGGCGTCCAAGGCATCATTGTGTCAAACCATGGGGGGAGACAGCTGGACGGTGGCCCAGCTTCGGTACCACATCACCTCTTACATTATATTTAAGATCTTCTTGTTTATGAAGTCATGTCTGTAGAAGGGATCCAAGCCTTACTTTAATGTCTGATAGAAACAGTAATCATGCAGCTTAGTGATGGTAGTGGTAATGCTAGTAGTTGTAGAAATAGAAAAAGTAGTAGTAGTTGCTCAGCCTGTGTAACATACAGGGTTCTCCACACATACCAGACTGTGCACTGTTTCTATAGTATGATGGCCTTGATATATCTTCACCTCTGCTGCTACCAGATCGACGCGCTGTCTGAGATCGTGGACACGGTGCAGGGCAGGATCGAGGTCTATCTGGACGGAGGCATCAGGACAGGAAGTGATGTATTGAAAGCCCTGGCCTTGGGAGCCAAGTGCGTTTTCATTGGCCGTCCAGCAGTGTGGGGCCTTGCATACAAGGTAGGACGGCAGCACTGATATGACTGTAGGTGATACTCTGTGTGTGTCTTTTTCAGATTGATTACAGCCACATTAGGGTTTTTCTTCTCATTGAAATATTTTTACTGACAATTATCTGGTTATATTGACACATTTCCTCTCCTGTTTAGATTCTAACCCATATCTACAAGCTCTACTAACCACTGTCTAAAGTTTATCCTTGAAAGTCACTGACACTGTTGGAGCAAAGGCCTTGGTCTAAGATTTATGTGGTTTAAATTGTTCTTGACTTTGATTTTATAGACATTTACAGATTGTTTTTTGTCTTTTATAGTAATTTGGTTCCTGTGTGATGTTTCAGGGTGAGGAAGGAGTGAGGGAAGTACTGCAAATCTTAAATGACGAGTTCCGTCTATCCATGGCTCTATCAGGTGGGTGATCAGTGTCGCCTTTTGTGCCGAAACAACTACAGCAGTATTCTGCCTCAACTAAAAGAACAATTACTTTTTGCATGCATCTAATTCAGGTTGCAGGAACGTGGCTGAAATCAACAGGAACTTGATCCAGTTCTCCAAACTCTAACTACTCCAGCAGAGGGCAGCACTGAGGAGGACCCACTGAACAGGACTCACTACTGACTCAAACCAAAAGTGTTGAACAAGAGCCTGCATCAGACTGCATCAAGTCAAAGTGAAAGATGTCACCTCAGAACGCATGTCTTAATCACGTCAAAGGAAACATGATACATGCAAGCAGCTTCCATGATTTGGAAATGACATCCACTGTGTATTCATGCCAGAGTGTATGGGTGCGAGATTGTCCTGGGGAAGCTGAGGGTCGGCAGCAGATTTAGCAAGTGAATAATGAAAGTGTTTATGCTTTTGGATTAGAGGGGGATGGAAGCACTTAATGATCATGAAACCAACCTCCTTTGGTTTTACTGTAACGAATGCAACAGATGATGACATACACGACGGTTTGAAATGCTGCCAGTGCTTGTGCTTTAATAAACACCTGCTGAGGGTGATGAAGACTTGTTGCACCTTTCTGTATCTGTTAAAAGTAGGTGAAAACAGGATGTAGATGTAGCAGAAGTCTGTCTTTTGTTTTGGTTTCATAAATTTATACATACATTTAATCCAGGGAAGAAACATGACACAACATCTTTACAATACACTGGTTTAAGGGGATTATCTGAATGAACAGGACAGGAAAACTAACCTGGTCAGTGCTTGAACCTCGCTACAGCTGGAGGCCAGATTCACACCAGCTTCTAGAGAACAAGAAGAACTATCAAAAAAAAAAAGGTCAAAAGATGATTTTGTCTATTGTTTTTGCATTGGATTTTCAATCAGGAAAAGACATGAAAATACTATAAAACATGTAAGACTGAATGATAAACAGTTTTTGACAAAACATTAATGCATTTGAGATATCATGCTTGTTTTCTCTGGGCAATCAATCGGCCTGCTAGTGTGTCCACAAAATCTTAAAAACAGCTTGTGAAACTTTCTGCTTATTTCACTAACAGTGACACACGCAGATGCGGAAAGACACAAGCAATGAGAAAGAGAAGTAACACAGGAAGTGAGTGAGGTCTCGGTTAAGCTAAAGAAACGGCAATACTCACTCAGATGCTTCAGCTCTCCAACCAGCTGGCGCAGCGCAGCAGACACTCTCTGCTCAGTCTTCCTCTCAGAGTTCTGGTTGGTTAGACGATCAGGCTGGAGGGAGGCCTCAGGTCCAGTCTGCTGAGGAGGATTTCTTCAAGGTAGGTCACCCGAGGATGCACCTTTTGTGCGTGTTATAGATCTGGCCTCCAGAGGTAACGGCAGGCACAGTACATGATAATCAAGAACCAAAAATTCATATGTGTGTGTAGAAATACGGTTCGGTTTCAGCTGTACAGGAAGGTAAATTTGGTCTAGAATGCAGCACTAAACTACTCAATTTAAGTTTGCTAAGTGCATTGTATTCATTGCACTGATCTGTTGTGTGTGTTCATTATTACACTTGTCAGTTGAGAAATATCTTGAGTGGGGCAACTGTATGTCACAATGTTGACAAAATTAACAAACTTCCTTAACCCTAAACTTCTTCTATGTTACGGCACAATGCAAAGACGCGGCATTAAATGCTTTTAAATCATATATCATCAAAGTCCTTGATCCATTATGGTGGGACATGAAGATGACTGAGGTCAGAGTTCACTTAAGAGCAGTAAAACATCAATATAGAGCTTTCTTTTGTCCATATTCCACTCCTACACATTATGGAAATGACCTCACAATCATCAACACATTTGTCAGTGTATTAATGCGTTGGAGGCGGCAAGAGTCACCATTGTTTAAAGGAGACGCCAACGTATTCTCTGCTCTCATAGAATACAATGATAATTAAACCTGTCAGATCAGAAGTTCTAATGAATTCAAATGAAGCAGATGGCAAACTGTAATACAACAGTAATCACAGGTGGTATCTTTACAGAGTGCACTGCAGACTAACAATAGAAACAGCAAATAAGGATAATAACTAATATAACTAATAACTATCAAATAGATAGTGACATATTGGTTTTATTAACAATAAACGTGTGGAGAAAATGGAGCCTTTGATGCGGCTCATTTATCGGACGGTAACCTAACTGAAGTTTCAGATTGCAGTACAGAGGACGTGGGAACTGAATGTTTTAGTGCTCAGCAAACACAGTGCTGTAAATAAAACCACAGATCTGTCACTGACCACGTATTAACATGACGGTTTTACTGGGAATTTTTTTTTAAAGGTTTTGAAAAGTCAAGTTCAGTGAATCTTCTACTCTCTGTCAACAAGTGAGGTCACATGAAACACACGGTAGTTTGATGTGCTGTGAAAAAAAGATAAAATCACCTCTCGAAACTTTCTGACTAAACTTTTAAGGTTTCGCATGGATGAGCTGGCTAGACGTTTACTGCTCGCTATATGCTACCAAACAGTCCTGTGTAGCCCCAAAAATATATCTCTGTCCACTAAAACTCTTCTTTTGTCTTCACGTAGGAGGTCTCACCAGCGAAACAACAGTCCTCAGCACCAGGGGGCCAATGATATGGGGTACGGTATTTTTTTGTTTCCTTTTTACAGCACATAGTTTCAACAGTCTTGTATAATATTATAATAGAAAGTATTTAAAGGTGTCATTGAATTTATCACTTAATGGAGCCGAGTCTTCAGGTTTGAAAGAAAATCACAGAAGTGTTTGACTTCCCTGTTTTCATGTCTGAGCCTTTGCCTACAATCATTTCGTTGCATCTGTTTTGACCCCTCCTGCTGTACAGTTGGCTTAATGCTCTGTAATGTAATGTAACCCTTTTTTCTTTTTTTTGTTTATTTGTCAGGTCAGGATGTTTAAATTTTCTGAAAACAGAACTCTGAAACATCCTCTTCAGTTTAATGTGCTTGTAAAATAATCTTTTAATCTGTTTCTGTCAGTATTTTCTTTATCTTTAATTTCACCTACACAAACTTTGTGAGTCAGGAAACAGTTCAAGAGTAGAAGTGGTTTAGCTGAAACCGATTTAATGGTTCCTCCTTTTCAGGTCACAGAGGACGCAGTACAAAACAGATAAGGGACTTTTGTCAGCTGGGTTGAGGAGGCAGGAAACAAGCTCCATTAATTAAATTCCTCACATTAGAAGTGGTTAAATCTACGTTTTGAGCCATGAGGTCTGCCTGTTCCACTGAAGAAAGTGGTACTTCTACACAACCTAAGAGGAAGTGAGAATAAAAGTCTACCGTCAACATGAAACTGCCACAGTCAACAAGCCTTTCAAAATAAATCTTTGCCCACGCTTACTAAGCTTATCGTCCATTATTAGACATAAAAGGTTTATAAACCCAAATCAATGAAGCTGTTTTGGATGCAGACTTGACATTATAATACAAAGCCAGACACCTCTGAACATCATTCATTGTTAATTACTAGGAGAAGCAAAACAACACAGTAACGCACAACCTGCTCTTGCACCACGTTTCCTCTTGTGTAGGGGAAGCGGAGACGACAGCGGGCCAGGGAGGCTGAGCCGCAGACTGTCTCGCCTGGGCAGCAGGCATCAGTCCAGGGATCCACCGAGACCTCCGGCTCAGCCAGAGAGACCTGCTGTTCCACCTGACAGACCTGTTCACCAAGGTGTGCAACCGCTGGCTCTCTGTAGCTTTGATTTTATCTTGTAATTATAAATCCCAACTGACACAAAAGATCTGTATCTGAGGTCATTTTGTCTGCAAACCCAGAACAGTGTCATGACGTTCTTCATCTTTCAATATCAGTTCTCCTTTTGGGTTTGGTGTTATAGATGACAGGCCTTCTCCATCAGCCCCTGCTTCACTTCCACCTCCTGCTCCTGCTCCAGCTCCAGCACTGGGTCCTGTTCCTCTTTCCCTGCCCAAGGAAACGCCACCTAAACGCCCGGACAAAGCAACAAAGCCCAAACTTCCTCCTCGCCCTCTGTCCAAGGTGTTCAGCAGCACTGATCATGGAGCAGCTGTGTTGCAGGTATATATTTGTGACTTACAAACTAATTTTAAAATATGACATGCCAAAGTATTCATGACAAATATTGTTTTTGGTTTTTCTTCCTCACAGGGCTTTGATACTTTTCGGGCAGATGAGACTCTCTGTGATGTTGTCTTGGTTCCAGGGGACAGCAAGGACACGTTTCCAGTCCACAGAGTCATCATGGCTTCATCCAGTGACTATTTCAAGGCAATGTTCACAGGTGAGCGGTCCTCTCTCACACAGCTGGAGGCAGACAACATAAAAAACTCAAGATATGGTGAAATGCATACAGTGATGAGTGCACTACAAAATAATGCAACACAGCAGAACAGCAACAGACAACATTAGGTATACGCAACTTAATACAGTATCAGTGGAAGTGCTGGCTCTGAGAATGCTACCATCAGCATGCGAACACCCTTACAGTAAAAAAGAATTGGACAAATTTGAATTTTGACCTCATGATAGCACAGTTTTAAAAGTTAAAGAATCATGAGAGTGATTATAATTCATCCTAAGGAAAACATGAATGTCTCAACCAAATTTCATTGTAATCCATTGTAAAAAAAAAAAACAAAACAAACATTTCTGACATTTCCATCCCTAAGGGCTAAAAACACAAACACATCATGTCCAAAGAAGTATCACTGTGAGGCTGCAATACTTTGAAAAACAAAGTGAGAATGAAAAATGTACTGTCAGTCTACTTTTAGATTCTTACCACTAGTGGCCCCAAAATATAGTTTGTCCTGAGCTTGGTGCCAGAGGAAAATAGCCTTGTGGAACGGGGTTATTATGAACTGGAAATGTTATTATGTACTGTAATGTTGCCATTTTAGGACATCTCAGACTTCGCTTGTTAGGCTGTTATTAGCATACCACTGTTTTTAATGTACAATATGCCGAGCCACCTTGTTTGTGATTGTACAGCCTATGTAAATGCTAGCTTGTCTTCGCCATCTGATATTGTTTCAATGTCATTATGGAAGATAATATATAGAATAGCACGTTGTCAGGGTGGCATTACTCATTTACTTTTAGATAAACTTAAGCAAGAGAAAGTTGGAATTATCTCACTTCTGCATTACTTTCTTTCAGTTCATCATCAGGTTCACCTCATGTGGTTTATGTTTGAGCGGATAGTCTTTACAGCTGTGTCTTTGTATCTTGCTGACTGTGCACTTTGAGTCATTCTTTCACCTTGTCCTTGTCTCTGTGTTCAGGAGGCATGAGGGAGCAGGAGATGAGAGAGATCAAGCTGCATGGTGTCACTAAGTCGGGTTTAAAGAACATCATAGACTTCATTTACACATCCAAAGTCACCCTCGACATGAGTAATCTCCAGGACACACTGGAGGCTGCTAACTTCTTGCAGGTCATGCCTGTGCTGAGCTTCTGTAATCAGCTTCTGAGCAGTGAGGTGAGAGGTTTTTCTGCTCCTCTAATGTCACACACTCTGCCTCTGCAAAGTTTCATCAATACATTTAAATTACACCGGCTCATTAAGATGTCCTTCCCATCCACACTTTCTCAGTGTCATATTTGATTGTTAGTTGCAGCTGCAAAATAGTTAATGTAAAACTGTGTATTTTTTATTATATTAATTTAACCCATCTATTTTCTGTATTGTTTGGTGACAGATCACTATTGATAACTGTGTGGAAGTTGAACGCATCGCAACAGACTTGCTCCTGGAAGATGTTCAGCTGAATATAGGTGAGATATAAAATTGACCTGAGAGCACAGTGACAAAAATACAATATTACATCTGCATAAATATATAGACGGGGTGGAAGGTGAGATTAGCATAGAACTTCTGTATTAGAGTTACAATCTCTTACAAACTTCATCAATCCCTAAAACCAATCCGTTATCTTCAGGAACTTGTCCATCACTAAAACATACAGTAAGACCATTAAAAGTTATTGTACTAGGCGTCCTTTCGGTTCAAAAACTAAAATACTGAAAGGTTATGATGATTGTTGTTGATCCTCTTTGTTCTATCAAATCTAGGTGAGTTTGTGGGCCAGAACCTCTCAGCGTTGGTGCAGTGTGGCCGTTACCTCCAGCTCTCTGAGACCAGCATGGCCAACGCTCTGGCCAGCAACTCACTGGAAGGTTTCTCCGAACTGGAGCTCTACCACATTGCCAGAGGATGGCTGGACCACGACCCTTCCACACGTCACTCATCCGTCTACGCCTTAATGCGCCATATTCGCTTCCCACTGATGAGCCCCAGTGAGCTGATTCAGATCTCCCAGGATGAAGAAGAAGGAGGCGACTCCCTGATGCGCTCTGACACAGCCTGTGTGAACCTCCTGCTGGAGGCCAGCAACTACCAGATGATGCCTTTCATGCAGCCAGCCCTGCAAACTGAGCGGACGCAAATACGCTCAGACTCCACGCATATTCTGGCACTGGGCGGCGTGATGCGGCAGCAGCTGGTGGTGAGCCGGGAGCTGAGGCTGTATGATGAAAATACCAACCACTGGAGGGCCCTGAAGCCCATGGAGGTACCACGCTATCAGCATGGTGTGGCTCTTCTAGGCGGCTTCCTCTTCATCGTTGGAGGTCAGTGTTAATTTGTATTACTATAACTTACCTCACCTTCAGTTGAAGTCATGCATCACACTGTGCATTACTAACATTGACCAAATAATATGAAGTTATATTAAAAGATAATATTTCTGGTCCTCATTGATTTCTCAGGCCAGAGCACATACGACACCAAGGGTAAGACGGCCATAGACAGCGCCTACCGCTATGACCCGCGCTTCGACAAGTGGCTTCAGATCGCTTCGCTCAACGAGAAGAGGACCTTCTTCCACCTCAGCGCTCTGAAGGGGAAACTGTTTGCAGTGGGAGGGAGGAATGCCTCTGGGGAGATCGGTGAGCTGCTATTAATTCTTGTTCTACTTCTGCTGTCAGCACTGCTTTTACTACAGTCAGCTGATGAACTGATCATTCATTTTCATCATCAATTAATTTATTAATGCAATCCATAAAGAATTGAGGTTTAAATTAATTAAAGGAGGATTAATTCAGGAGAATATAACTGAAACAAGAAATATAATTGTTCCACTTATAATACTTCTGCTTCTACTCTCAGCACTGCTGCTACCATCACTGCTCCTTACTACAGCTGTAGTAGTAAGGAGCTACTAGTGGAGTTTTGTCAATGCACAAAAAACAAACATGTCAATCAGGATTGATTTCATTGCCTTTAGAAAGACAGATTATAAAATTTAACCCAAATGTCTCTGTCACCATCAGAAACGGTGGAGTGCTACAACCTGAAGAAGAATGAGTGGACATTAGTGAGCAGTATGGTGGAGCCTCACTATGGACATGCTGGAACAGTTCATGGGGGCCTCATGTTCATCTCAGGTAAAATAACACTGTTCAACACACTGTCCCCAGGGGTGGAAAGGAACCCTCTTGTGCTCAGAGGGTGTAATATGTCCTCTTGTCTTGTAAACACAATGATGGCTGAAGCTCTTGACAAGCAACCATCACCACCACCTGCTCCCAACAAGAAACCACATTCGGCAGCAGAGAAAACTTACATATAGCCCCTTAATATAATTATTAATTACAGTATATAAAGCCTTTACAAGTGGTGGTTTTTTAGAATGTGAAAAGCTATGGGATAAAATCCCATAAAAAACTGTAAAACATAAAATAGAAAATAGAAAAACATAGAAAGATTTAAACGGTTGTAAGTAAGTTAATTCTGCTTATTTAAAAGACTCAAAACTTTGTACAAGACACAATGGAGGAAGTGTCTTTCTAAACTACCCCTATTACTGTTTAAAAAGTGACTCAAGTAACCGCTCTCTGATGCAAGACCTCTGTGGTTAAGGTCTGGATACGTTAAGTTTACAGAAACTAGGGTAAGAGAAAGATCATGTTTCATATATAGCTTGCATTTGTGGTAAAAAAAGAAACAAAGACTGACTGTATGACGACCCGTGCTTTGTACACCTGATCATCCAACCAGACTTTCTCACCATTTTAGTTTTCTTGCAGCTGCACAACAATGTCTTGCAGTTTTACCATTCCTCCACCAAGAGAGAGCAGTCATTGTTCACCCCATCGGTGGAGGTCAATAAAAAAATCCACACAAAGGTCATTTTAAGTTTCAACAAATGACCTGTGTACAGTGACTCCTGATGCAAAATACAGTATGATATATGGAGAGCATTTGTGCATTTTGGTGGATACCATCTCTTCTGAAAACACTCCCCAAACTGTCTTAAAACTGTCAATAAAAACAGCAGAAAAGAGCCAAGTGTGGAGGCAGAAAAGCCTTGAGGAGTGCTCTAAGCCTGCAATCCAGAGAGGGAATTTAAACAGGAATAAAAAGCCTAACTCTGGATTTACTTGCTGTGTTAATATCAAGCAGTTGGGTAAAATCTTCCTTTAAATCTCATTAACTCTTAAATGGATTTTGATTTTCTTGACCAATTGTGGTGCTTTTAAAGTGTCACAAACCCCATGTACCATTATTTATTGTACAGACAGAAGATACAAAATTTGGGCCACCCTGTCATTAATTTTGGGGTCCAACAATCAGAGTCTAGGATGTATTCATTCACATCTAAGCCTGTTTAGTTAGATTGTGACAAGCATTGGCTAAAGGTGACAAACGGTTCCACTTTGACAAGATGAATTATCAACAAAGCTTGTTTGGCCCACCTATTTAAAACCACTTCCTTTATAGCTGCACATTCTCATGAGCTGCTCTTAGCCTGATCTGTGGCAGGTTTTAAGCAACCTTGGACAGGAAATGGGCTTCTCATGTTGAGAGCAGAACCATAACTTTCACGTGTAGGACTGAGAGGCAGGAAATATAAAAACCTGCAGTTGAAGCAGGCCAAAGCGTTTATCATCAAAGTTCAACCCCATGACGATATACTGTGGTGGCAACATATACCATCCACCAGAATACAACACATACTTTACTTGGACACAACACCCTGTATTTAGATCACATACTGTATTCACTGCAATGCTGCTAAGTAAAGGCATTTTCTCACATTTACGTAAGTGTGCATTTTATGTGAAATTACTAGCTGATTAATCTAAGAATAAATTCCTATTTGGATAATTGATCCATTGTGTTAGTCTTTTCTTTTAGGAGGTGATCAGACCAAGTAAACAATTTGATGACATTACATTGGTCTTCACATTTATCAACTACATGATTAACTGATTGATTGAAAAAAATCAATAACAACTATAAAACTGATAATTAGCTAGAGCACTAAAATACAGTTATACACTGTGTATTAATAGAACATATTTAGTGTGTCTAAGATCTTCTATGTGGAAATATCTTCAACATGCTGTAATATTTGTTGGATTCTCCTTTGTCACACAGGTGGCATCACACGTGACACATTCCAGAAGGAGCTTTGGTGTTATGATCCTGCTGCTGACACATGGAGTCGACGTGCTGACATGATTGAGTTGCGTGGCCTGCACTGCATGTGCACCGTCGAAGACAGACTCTATGTCATGGGCGGGAATCACTTCCGAGGCAGCAGCGACTATGATGACGTCCTAGGCTGCGAGTACTACAGCCCCGAGACAGACCAGTGGACGGTGGTGGCTCCCATGCCTCGGGGCCAAAGTGACGTTGGTGTGACTGTGTTTAATGGGCAGATCTATGTGGTGGGAGGGTATTCCTGGAACAGCAGATGCATGGTTGACATTGTGCAGCGGTACGATCCAGAGCAGGACATGTGGGACAGAGTGTTCAACGTGCTGGAGCCTCTGGGGGGGATTCGAGCCTGTACCATGACAGTTCATCTCCCGGAGGGGTCAGTGGACGAGGCTCAGATACAAGAGTGTCCGCTGCCCACAGCGAAGAGTTGAGAGCACACCACAGACAGGGGATTTCTGATTAACAAGACTAAAATTTAGCTACATGCTGTGTCGGAAAGAGGGCAAAACAGGAAATGGTGTGGGTTGCAAACACAAGCTGCAGGTGCAAGTATGGCTAGCTAGCTAACATTAGCATTCTAGAAAAAATTCTACAGCTGTCTATCGAACCCTATCTTTAGTGCTATTTCCTGTCCTTGCATTTACTGCCAGCCATGCAGCGTGTATCCTGCTCTGCTGCTTGTGTTCTTTCACTCGGCAGCCACAGTATGTAAAAGGAAATCCTCGGTCAAACCCACAGGTCAAAGTTCAGTCAGACTGAACTCTGAAGCAAAATAGGATCAGTTAGGATCAGAGGGCAAATCCAGAGGTATTTTTTGGTGGAAACTCAACTTCATCATGGAAATAATGTGATTGAACAAAAAATCTTACATAATTTTATCTTTTCACTATCATTCTCATAAAATAACCAAAAACATGCCAGATCTTTCATCTATCATGACGCACAAGCTCAGAGGAATACATTGAACTCTGTGTGTCATAATGGAGGATGAAGGAATTTGTTGCACAAAAGCCACAATGCGGTTAATTTGTGAGGGTTTTTAAGTGTCTGGATGATAATGGAGTTCTGTGGCACCGAGTCACAAGATGTAAGCTGGACTGTGGCTACAAAGACAGATTGTCTTTATTATGATTTTGGGAACTTGAATTGGAACTTGTTGTCCCTCTGTGAATGTATCCAGTGACTAACACAGAGGGTTTTCACAATAAACCTTGGGTTTATAGTCCAACAAGAGGCAATCACCTCAACAAAGACTGTGATGTAATTGCCCCAAAGTTTTTCAAACCAACAGACACTGTAAAACAATCTATATGAATTCCATAAAACATTAATATAAAGCAAAATAGCCTGTGATTTTTCAGCTCTTTATGCCCCCATAAAGCCTGTGGAGACTGTACTGCAGTTCATTTTCCCATGTCCCCAGGTGAAGCTGCCTGAGCCTATATGGTTGAGAAAGAAAGAACCTGAATCATTACCAGCTGTGTCAGCGGGGCTGGTACTGTTTTCACCTTGTGAATCTGTGTGTAAGTGTGTCATCATGGCAAAATATGGTCCTGGAAACAACTACTGTGACCGAAACTAACACGAAAGCTGTTTTCAGTACTTTGGCAACTGTGAAAGATGCAGTCATGAAACTTTACAGGTGTGTATTTGAGATCAAAATGAAGGTCGTGTAAGATAGGTGTGGTCTGACCCATGAGTACTGAGTAGTAGTAATAACTACTCAGTACTCATGTAATAATGTAGTAATGAATACTGGGTACACATGTAATGTAGTTCATGACTACTAAGCACTCATGTACTATTGTAGTAATAACTCCTGAGCACTCATGTAATACTGTAGTAATAACTACTGGGTACTCATGTAATGTAGTTCACGACTACTGAGTTCTCATGTACTATTGTAGTAATAACTCCTGAGCACTCATGTAATACTGTAGTAATAACTACTGGGTACTCATGTAATGTAGTTCACGACTACTGAGTACTCATGTAATACTGTAGTAATAACTACTGAGTACTCATGTAATGTAGTTCACGACTACTGAGTTCTCATGTAATGATGTGGTAATAACTACTGGGTACTCATGTAATAATATAGTAATAACTGCTGAGTACTCATGTAATGTAATTCATTACTACTGAGTACTCATGTAATAATATAGTATTAACTGCTGAGTACTTATGTAATGTAGTTCATTACTACTGAGTACTCATGTAATAATATAGTAATAACTGCTGAATACTCATGGGTCAGAATGATGATCTATAGTTACCGTTTGATAATGATTCATCAAAGTAAATGAGGACAGATGATGAGAAGCTTCTGGATTTAACTGCTGTATCATGTTGCTATTACACAAGCTCAGTCAATGACTGTCTGTATGTTGTGTTTTGTATATTTATATTAAAATGCAGTGTTTTGAGATTTGTTGATTATGCTCCTCATGTTACACTGAGAATCACATTATTCACTGTGAGCGAAGGCCAAACTCCCATTAGCTATGAAGGCAACAAGAAAAAGTGAAAGTCTTTCAACAGCTAAAAGCATATTAACACACACAAACGCGCGTGCGCGCGCACACACACACACACACACACACACACACACACACACACACTGATGCAAGTGAGTGACGAAGAGACTACCCTTGAAAATTCATCCTTCACCTCCAGATAAGACAACAGTCAGCTGTGATATCGACTGGTATGTCAGGGACTACAAATACTGAAAAGCAGACAGTTACTATACTTGAATATATAATGAACAACATATTGCCAATACAAAATCAGTTATGTTTTTTGGATAAAAGATGCCCAAAGCTATTTTGAATCCACTTTAGCAGATCCACAATAAGACATGAGACATGACCTAATTTGGACTTTTGTGAACTTTATTAAAATAAAGCTAATACCTAAACCTCCATAGAACTTCAAAATAAACTATGTGGCTCAGTATCAAGAAACTAAATAGTGGTCTAAGCAGGCGCCCCATGTGTAGAGGCTACAGTCCTCGCTGCAGTTGGCCCCGGTTCGAGTCCCGCATCAGACGGCCTTTACTGCATGTCGTTTCCCCTCTCTCTGCTTTCCCATTTCCTGTCTCTCTCCACTATCCTGTCCAATAAAGGCACTTTAAAAAAGAAACTAAATGGCTTCTGCTCCAGAACTGAAGTGTATGGGGGAGGAAAAGGCCAAAGCCAAATATAATTCCAAATATTTACGTACATGTTAATTCTGATTAGAGAGATAAGAGAGAGTGCCTGTAACCAAAAGGTCACACAAGCCCTGCAACAGTCAGAGTTTCCACCACAGCCATTTGACCCAGTGTACCATTTACTGAGCAAACCATGGCCAACTGAAATCCATCACTGTGCACAGGAAAACAAATGTGGCCATCAATGTCAAATCTTGTTTTATTTGTCTGATCCGGCCTTGTAGTTTCCTCAGGGGTGGAAAGTACTTATAGTACAAAGGGTTGCTGTGTGTTGTTGTTGAGCACTTTGGAGACAAAGGTTTAAAATATACAAAGTGTTGCTAAAAGGGAACCAGTAGTGTTACATAATGCAGAGAAGGAGATTGGTTCATCAGTACTGGTGGAAGAAGTACTCAGATCTTTACTGAAGTTAAACCATTGTGTAACAAAACTGCTAAAAGTTAAAGCATTCAAAATGGAGTTAAGTCAAAGTACAGCAGTAATAAAATAAAAGTTGGCTGACTCATAATGCAGAATAGCTCCTTTTAGAGTGTTAAATTATTACATATTGGATTATTATGTGTATGTTGTAGCTTGTCAAGATGGAGTTAATTTCACTACCCACACTGTTGGGTAGTTTCATCTTTTAAATGTCTTTGAAATATCTTAATTGTTTATTCTTTTTTAACATATGAAATCTTAATTAGCAAAATAACTGCTGTCAGACAACTGTAGTTGCGTAAAAAGTACAGTAGTTACTTGTTACATTTTCAGTCCTACATTTTAAGGTTAAAAATAATCCTCAATTTATAAAATATGTATTGATGTAGATTAAACTACCCAATAGTATATGACGTTAAAATTATCGCTACTGGCATTTAAAAAATTACATGTAACAATATAAATATAACACTCTGCACAGAGCCATTTCATTGTAGTACTTCTTTACTTTTACTTAAGTAAGATCTTGAATGCATGACTTTAACTTGTAATGGAGTGCTTCTTTTGCAGTATTCTAACTTTTACTTAAGTAAAAAGTAAGATCTCATTACTTTTTCCAACACTGAGTATCAGTTATTGATTTCAAAAGAAGTCATTGACCTTCCACTGAAGTCTTGTTTTTCTGTGTGTCACATGCCAAGTCTGCCCACCCCATGAAACACAGTGGCATTCCCCCAATTAAACAAAGGGTTATATCTTCCAACCACAACTGTCCTTGGCATATATAAAGTTCCAGCCCCAGTTTTATCTGGCTCACATTCCTTCATGAATGAGCAGAGCTTATCCCAGTTATTCACACTGTCTTGGGGCAAATCATTTTTTCTCGTAACCTCTTTGGGCTTACAAAAAGAGGAAGGACTGAGGCTGGGAGGGCTAAAGGTGCTGTCACTCTCCCACAGACAGAACCTAAAACATTCACAAACACAAACCTTGTATCCTTCTTTTTTTCACTTTGAGCTTTTTCTTATGAGAAGGCTCTTCTAGAGGTCTCTGACAGAGGACCATTGGAAAAGAAAGGAGTTTTTTGTCTTCACATTGAGATAGAATTACCTTGCGATGTCTCTGAGGGGTGATGTATGTGTGGTGACGGGAGCCGGTGGATTCCTGGGAAAGAGACTGGTGAGGCTGCTGCTGGAGGAGGAGAAAGTGGCTGAGATTCGAATGCTGGACAAACATGTGCAGCCACAAATTTTACAGACCCTGGAAGGTAAAACCTGTCTATCCACGCATGACTCTCTTCACAGGCCAGATTCATTTTTTCTGATAACATATAAAACACATTAAAAGTGCAGGAAGAGGTTTTTCTTATATATATTTATTTTCATGAAAACATTGATAGTTGAGTATAAAGCTGAGTATAGGGGTTTTAAATTTTAGCTTTCACACCTGACAGCACGAGGCTGTGATGATAAGTGGCTATTGTCAAATGCCAAAAAGCTACAGTACATGACAACACTTTGTAATATTTTACTAACACTACAACTAAACAGGGATGCCTTAAATCTCTTTTTCAAAATATGTCAAAATATGTAGCAATAACAATTACAGTTACAAACAAATAATGTAAATAAGGATTAATTATTGATTTTCCTATCTTATCCTCAGTTAAAACAATAGTGATGGGCTGAAATAAATTCTGATACCACCAGGTTTATGTTATTATTTAAAAACCCATTAGATAAACTCTTTAACACTTTTATATTGACTACTTTAGGTAGAAACTGTAAATATATTTAAGAATAAAAGACATAAGAAAATGCTATAGGCATTGTTATTACATAAAATAACCAAGCTGTATGTTGTGTTATTTTATCCTTGATTTACTTTGTGTCAGATTGTAGAGGCAACGCGAAGCTGAGTGTTTTCGAGGGAGACATCAGGGACAGTGATTACGTGAAGAAAGCCTGTCGAGGTGCATCAATCGTCTTCCACATCGCCTCCATCATTGATATTATTGAAGCAGTGGAGTACAGTGAGATATATGGGGTCAATGTCAAAGGTAAGGCTGTCACTTTAATCCAGCAAAATCTCTACTTGGCAACTTCACACTTTTGTTTCTCTTACAAAATTAAATATACTAAATTATTTAAAATTCTTTACTTAATTATCAAGATATTATGTACAATATACATATATAGATAAGGTAGATTAAAAGAAAGCAGAACTCTTGATTGCTTGCACTTCAAATAACAATTCAAACTTCACTTCAAGCTGCTTCCACTGCTTACATTTCACCTAACATTTCAATTTAAAACTTCCTTCATGACTTAGTAAGCTCGTTGACACTTCAGTTGCTTTCACTGCTTACATTTCAACTAACACTTCAACAATTTCTTTCAGTGCTTACAAATCAACTGACAATTGTTTTAAATGCACTTCAAATGTCACCTCAAACCGTCTTCATTGCTTACTTCAATTGACACTTCAGCTGCTTTCACTGTTCACATTTCAACTGACACTTCAATTGACATTAACTTCTTTCAGTCTTTGCACTTGAGCTGACACCAACATCTCTGCTTTAACACTTCAACTGACATTTAAAACTTCCTTCATGGCTTAGTATAAGCTCATTGACACTTCGGTTGCTTTCACTGCAACACTTCTGACAATTTTTTATTCCAGTGCTTACACATCAACTGTCACTAATCCTGCTTTAAACTTATTAAAGGTGTTGTTTTTGTTATCCTCTTGACTACAAACAAACAAATTCATTACAATAACCAAGGTTTTGAGTTTGCCGAATTATACTGATGAAAGAGAAGACCAGAGGATTGGATTACTTGCATGATGACCAGTCTGCCAATCTGAGTCCAATCTGCCAATACTGTGACATAAAAAAGTCTTTTAAAAGGGTTGTAGATGTTTCCATAGCTTTTTTTCTGTCAGTCACTAGCCTGAATGATAAAACGGCCCAATGCAAAGAGTTAGTTTGTCTTATATCTAATCTGTTAACTTTCTTGTTGTTGTGTCACCTGAGGAAAAGGTTTGACCTCCTCTGAGACATGAAAAAGACAAAATAGTGGTGAGGATTTTTTTTAGCTTACATGAACTCGAACATCTTTGCTTTGCAGGAACACAGGTGCTTCTTGAAGCATGTATCCAGGAGAACGTGGTGTCCTTCATTTACACCAGCACCATTGAGGTGATGGGACCAAATTCCAAGGGTGAACCCATAATTAACGGCAATGAAGACACAATTTATGACTGCACTCTAAAGTTTTCCTACAGCAAGACCAAAAAGGAGGCTGAGCAGAGAACCCTGCAGGCCCACGGCGAGGTGCTCCAAAACGGAGGCCGACTGGCTACCTGCGCCCTCAGACCTATGTACATCTTTGGGGAGGGCTGCCGCTTCCTGCTGGGCCACATGGGCGATGGGATACGAAACAAAGATGTTCTGTATCGAATGTCTCTTCCGAAGGCCCTTGTGAATCCTGTCTATGTGGGCAACGTGGCTATGGCTCACCTCCAAGCAGCTCGTAGCCTCAAAGATCCACAAAAAAGAAATGCTATTGGAGGAAAGTTTTACTTCATTTCTGACGACACACCACATGTGAGTTACTCAGATTTCAACCATGTTGTTATGTCGCCTCTTGGCTTTGACATTCAAGAGAAACTCATGGTGCCACTAAGCGTCTTCTATGTAGTCTGTTTCATTATGGAGTTCCTGTGCATGATGCTCCGACCTTTCAAACGCATCGTCCCGCCACTGAACCGGCAGCTCCTCACCATGTTGAACACACCGTTCACCTTCTCCTATCAGAGAGCTAAGAGGGACTTGGGATACAGCCCCAGATACAGCTGGGAGGAAGCACGCAAACGCACCATTGAATGGCTCGCCTCAGAGTTGCCAAAAGAGAGGGAACAAATAAGAGCTATATAATCAATGAAAACCTGTTAGCACTATATCAGCCCTGTCTCCTAGCATTTATGTTTATAATTAATTTGCAACAGCAAATATGTTTTGAAGGAAACATTATTGTAATCGGATTGCATTCATGTTGTTAACTTACATATTTGGTAAGTCTCAAATATGTTGTAAAATGTTCACAAACAAAGTATTTGTTTCACGCCAATCGTATTTTTGAGCAAAAATAGCAAAATAAAATAAGTATTTTGCTATTATGGTTTATGTCTGTTTGGATAACACCATTTTCCCGCAGTGACAGAAAGCAGTAAAAACATGTTTAGTGAAGGTATATGTGAAGCAAGAAACCATCAAAAACATGGAGCTCATCGCCATTAAAAGTTTCTTAAAGGCAATATGTGTGAAACTTTTATTTTTTATAGCATGTCTCAGATTATTCTAATGAGTTTAGCATACTGTAGGTTTTTGTTTGTTAATACTCCGACAAGGAGTCACCAAAGAGCATAAAAAAAAAAAAATGATGAAAGTTGAGTATCATCTGTTGTACCTGTGCTGTAACGCTTTGCATGTATATGGTATGTATGTAAAGCTATTAAAGTTTATGGGGGAAAATAAAATTATTTCTCGTACGTTTTTCATCTATATTTTGCTTGGTAAAACTTTATAATAATGGTAGCCTAATATAATTAATGCATGGCTTGTGATGATTTTATGCATAAATAATGCAGGATGTATCCTGAATTTCTGCTGCTCAGGATTAAGAGATTAACAAATCACTATGAGTTGATTAGTTAAAGGATAACTCAGAGATTTTTTTAACCTCAGTCTTATTATTTGTTTTTGGGTGTAAATGATTGATATGGACAAAAATCTGTGCAATCAGTCCACAACTGAGAAAGAACGGTGAACAACAGGAATGTGAAGATGTTTTTATCAGACTAGTAAGGGGAGATGCAAACATGCTGCAGTTTTCTTTCTCTATTCAGTGTACTGTAAACTGTTGACAGGCATACTTAGAAATGTCTGTCTCCTGATTTGTCAACTGGCAACTGTATCATTCTCTTCTTAGCTCCATCTCTTTCAGCAACAACAAAAGATATTATATTGAGGGTGCTTCGGTGGCTCACCTGGTAGAGTGCGTACCACACAGGCTTAGTCCTAAGTGCAGCAGCCATGGGTTCAAGTCTTACCCACGGCCCTTTGCTGCATGTCATCTTTCCTGTCTATCTCTCACTTTACTGTCAGAACAGCCAAATATGCCCAAAATTATAGTTTAAAATAACAACATATATCATAATAAAATAGAATTAACCTTATTGCCCCCAAAGAAAAAAATTGCTTCCCTACTTCTTCTTTGCGGGTTTGAAGCAAACAAACCTTTGGAATGATAAACTTCCAGTAACTGGCAGTGAGTCCAAATCGGTTTTCCTTTTACTGAGGTTTAAAATATAATTCAGCTCTAAATCTTCATGTAATTAACACTGAGATGAACAAATCACTGCCAATTGTAGAACATATTCATGACTCATTTCCCTTGGGAAGTATTACATTTTTGTGTAATTGCTACCTCACAATGCCTCAACTAGAGACAAGATGTACTCATAACCGTAGCTAACTACATGACTATTTGAAGACCCATACTTATAATTAAGTAAGAGAACAGCAGACAATGATTTAACTACTTAAAGCAATGAAACAAATCAAAAGCTGCACAGACTAATTTCAGCATGTTTACAAAGAGCACTGGTTACGCAAGAGAGCATTGATAGTGGAACAATCAATCAGCTGATTATTGATTTCCATCAGACACAACAGTGTGACCTCTCCTCATTTTCTCTGACTCTGAAACACATACCCACAACAAAACACACACACATACACACACACACATTCAATCTTACCCACACACAAATCAGTGGGCTGCCAGGCCAGAGTCCAGCCTTTCAAACAAACAGCCATTGAACACCAATGAGGTCATGGATTCATCGCCAGGCAAAGAGCTTGAACCACTTGTCGGCCCAGTACAAACCCAGTCTGGGAAAGAAAAAAAAACACCCACTGACAACTGTGATGACTGAGTGAGGACAGGGGAAGGTTTGTTGAGGCTCAAAGTGGAGCTTTACAGGAAAAGACACACAGCAAGTTCTGCCAGGATCACTAGAAACATTTTCTTTTGGACTCCTTTGGACTGTTTTATATGGATTCCTGCTTCGCTTCATGCCTGCTGTTTGCCAGTTAAACACTGAGTGGTCGTTCCAGTGCCACAGCACTGCACAGAGCTGGGATTTTCTCAAGCCAAAGGCTGATCTGCAACCACAAATCTGAAGCTAAGGAGAACAGCTGAGCACCGTTAAGCCCTAACTAAAACTCCCAGGCAGCTCCTCTCCCAATTCACCTCTCTGTTACTACAGAAATGCCTTGGGAACACAAAACGATCCTCCTTTTGATGGTCTGCATCACATCCCTGGTGGTGGGTAAGTGGCCTGCTCATGAAGATGGTATTTTCTACTGCATGTACTTGTCATCTAGACTAACCAGAATACTGCTGCCAGGGTTTTAAGAGAGGACATGTTACTCCCATACTGACTCCCTGTATCTTAAATGCTTTGCCCCTCTTATATTACATATTTCCTATCTTTCTAAGATCCTCCACGAACCCTAAGATCCTCCACAGCTGCATTTTTCTATTCCCAAGGTCGCTACAAAAACCTTGGGGGATGCTACTTTTAACCAGTATGCCCTCAAAATTTAACTATGCCATTAAATATCAGCGTTGCTGACTTGGTAAACAGTTTCAAATGACAATTAAAAACATATCTTTTTTAACAGAGCTTATAACAGCTGCCTGTCTTAATTTATCTAAACATTATAATATAAGCTGTGTTAATGCTATTTTATATATTCTCTTTTTAAACCTTTGTTTTTATTACAACTTGAGTATAGTACAGAAGTGTTATCAGCTAAATGTACTTGAAGTATCAGCAGTATGGATTCAGTTGAGAACTTTCCCCTGTGACTAATACATTTTGTACTGTGCTGGTTGGGATAAATATTAGTCTTTAAGTCATCATTTTTAAAGTAACCAGTAACTCCAGCTGTCAGATAAATGTGGTGGAGTAAAGTGTACAATATTAAATACAGAACTTCATTGCGTTAGTGTAAGTACATTAACTGTTGGAGTGTGTAAATCTGACACAGAGGTTGTTGCAGATTTTTCTTTTTACATAACATTTTGCAATCATCATCCTGGTGTCAAATACGCAACACATGAGCTTTTATTTTATGTTTTAACCAAAACAATCAGACCCGGTCGTGGTTATATCTGTCCTTCTAATCAACCAGGTGTAGAGGAAAGGCAGAGAGATGAGTGTGCTGACCTCAACAACACCACATTGATGGAGTACCGGCACCACAGGGTCAAACTGCAGGTGCAATACCTGCTGCTGACCAGGAGAAACACAGACTGCGCACAAATGTTCAACCAGGAGTCTCTCACCGAGCAGCCCTCCTACTTCAACACCTCCCGTCCGACCAAAGTCATCATCCACGGTTACAGGTGAGTCTTAATATCACCACATCAAACCAGGTCTAAAAATCCACCTACTATTTGTCAAATCCAGTTTCAGATTTGTGAAAACACAAACCAGACCACATTGGACCAGACCTAAAATGATCAAATCCAGACTAGATTAATAGGGAGAGAGTAAAGACTGTGCAGTTTCATGTCTATTCTATTAGAGAAAACACACAATTTCATTGCACAAACAAGCAACTGAAGTGAAATCGCCATTGCACCGCCTTTTCACAACAGAATAAAAGTTTCACAGAAATGAAACTGTGTTTAAAAAAAAAGTTGATGGACTCTGCTTGTTAATCAAATCGAGTTTGACAAGTATAAATATAGGCGTTTCTGATTTAAAATTGGTCTATTGTGCTCTGGTTGGAGAAAATAGCAGTGAAATCGATCTTGATGGTATTGATTGTATTTTCACATGTAGAATAAGGTCTAGCGATTTTTGATCCAGACCTGGTCTGATGTGGACTAAAATGCAGGAAAAGGAAGTGGAATTGAGTTTCATTAATCAAATTGAGGTTCAAACTATATTGATGCTTTAGATAGGACCTCTACAATTTATGGATAAGTGGTGAAAAAATGGAGTATTGTTCTGTAGGCGATCGTCACTACCACTAGATGTCGAACTAAACCGCCAGCATCTCGGACCAAAACAAACGCTTCCTCGCCCCGCCCACACACAACAAGAGGCACAACTGAGTGACGTTCCTGTGAGCACGAGAGCCAACGAAAAACAACCGTTAGAAAAAGGGAGGAAAAAAAAAACAACCGTTAGCCCGTGCTAGCATAGCCGCGATATGCTCCACAGCAACGCTAGCAATAGCAACATTTGACGAGCTAATTCATAATATCCTTAACAAGTATCAAGTTAGCCGACGTTATCATGCCTACTGTAGCCAGTTACTAATGAAAACGGACATTTAACTTTACACATCAAGTAACTTACGTATGGAGAAGAAAGAAAAGCCGGTTCCGAGTAAAGCTGGAGCCCTTCAATAGCTCGTAGAGTTCTCGATCTTGGTAAAGCCCGACCAGTATTGGCTCCACGGTCGGACTGGGAAAGATTTATCCTTTGGACCGGGTCGCACATATGGTACTGACGGAGCCAGTAGAGACATTGACCGAGCAGGTAAAAACTCAAAAAGAAATTTGGATTATTAAATGGTCCACCTGCTGATTAGGATTTGAGCCGGTACTCTCCATGGCTAGTCCCCTTGAAAAGCCTGTACTGTGCCGTCTCACCTGTGGGTGGTCCCTGTGCGTGTATAAATGTGGGGAGTCCCAACGGTTTAATAGTAGGGACTCACATGCACCAACGTGTCAGTGTACACGCACTAACATGCACGCGCAGTCGTCCCAGATACCAATTACACCAACATCCACCAATCAGAATCCCAATCTGGTCGTTTTAGTTTACTGTATTTGTTGGTTGGTTTTGTTTTTATTGTAGTTTTTCTTTGAGTTACAGTTTATACAGGTAAACAGAAAATGACAGTAGACATGAGTAGAGGAACTCCACAGTCTGAAAAGTGTGAAAGACAAATTAACAGCCAACAAATTCTAACCCTCATTCCTCCCTCTGCTGCCCTTCCTACATCCTACTCTCTCCACTGAACCCACCATCCATGACCCCGACCCACCCACTCAGAGCTCTGGGCAGTAAGCCGTCCTGGGTGAAGGAGCTGGCCCGGGCCCTGCTCAGGGCGCAGGATGTGAACGTGCTGGTGGTGGACTGGGTCTACGGTGCATCCTTCGCTTACAACCTGGTGGTGGAGAATTACAAGGAGGTGGCTGTGCAAATCTCTGTCCTCATCAACCAGCTGCAGGTGAGAGGAAGGCTAGAGAGGGGTTTTAAGGGACTTTGTATTTGCTTTTTCAAATTACTGGAGGATGAAGAGAAATTTAGCAAACAACCTAATTAGGTCAAATTGTCTGGAATATTTTCAGGGTAGATTAGAAACTGATTAATGCTATTTTAATGGATTCTTGTTTCACAGCGACTGTGAATATTTGCAAGCTAGAATTGCAAGCTACTACAGCTACTTCATGCCAAAGTGGGCAATGACTGCAAGGCCCAAGTCAATTTTGTGTCACTTGGTTTGAGATCATTGGATTTATTGCAATTTTTGTGTAAAAAATCTAGTTTGTAAACATCTAAGCTGCGTTTAAAAAGATATATATTCCAAAATAAATGTGTGTGTTTTTTTTTGTTTTTTTTAATTAAAACAAAATAGTTGGGTCCAGAAGGCATTCCAGGGTAGGAGGTACTGGTGAATCTCTACCCTATCAACAAAGTATAGTTTTAGATATAATGTATATTTTACTGTTTGACAGATGCATCATTAAAGGCACATTCATACAGTACAGCTCATTTATTCTTTGCAGGTTAAACAGCCATGCTTTTACTGGTACTGCTGACAGAAATTCTACAGCTACTGCAAACTGTAGAGTCTTAACTTCAATAAAACAAAAGACAAACAAACACAAACCCACATACACAGTAAACTCATAGTTCCACAGAAACAGTTTGAAGTGACTATAAACCTGCCTAACATTGTGACTGTCTTGTCCAACAGGAGCATGGATGTAAACTGGAGTCCTTCCACTTCATCGGGGTCAGTCTCGGGGCGCACGTTGCTGGATTTGTGGGGACTCTGTTTGAGGGGAAGATAGGAAGAATCACAGGTGAGTCTGGACCACGTCCATGTGAGTGCAGTCTTCTCTGAGGACTGATCATTCCTTGCAATGTAAAGTTGAATTGAAAGTACTGTTCTTGGAGATCTCAGTCCTGGTTCACTCGTGCTCCATTACAATTTGAAGAATCGCCTGACTTTAGTAGATAAATAATAAAACCACGAGGGAGAAGCTCTAAATTATTGTTGGTGAATCGTACCAGCTGTTGTTATTCTGCTGCTACGTCTAGAGAAAAAAGTGACAACAACATCAGGTCACACCACAAAGGTCTCCACACATCAGAAGTCTCTCTCAGAGCCTGTGAGTGTCTGTCAGTGTGACCTTGGAAGATTAGCGTGGCTCTTCAAAAGACAACAGCACTTTGATAAGAGCCCTGCTGAAGCTGTGTGGAGAAGCTCCCTCTCCGCATCCCCAGAACAGCCAGCACAATACACCACTGTTCACTTGTTTATATTGGGTCTTTTTGTCTGAGTGGGGATACTTGTGCAAGTTTAAATGTGCAATTCAGATGAACCACAGATGCTGACTGGGAACAGGAACATATGGGTCATCACGGGAACAAATTTTATGAAAACTTTTACAAATAAAATATTTGGCAATAAGGAATATATACTGGTGCCCAAATATATTTTTTTTGCACATCATCTTTGCATATTCTCACGCCAATGTCACGAAGATTAGGCAAATCAAGAGGAAATAGCATAAAAAGTGGAACAATGTGAGTTTTGTCATCAGTTCCTCACACAGCAAAACTTCTCTATGGGGAAAAAACCCACAAAAACATTTACTGTATAGCTACGATGAGAACCATGAAGCCATTGTTTTGTTGGGTCGGGTGGATTTTTGCACTTTGGATCTTCTGACTGAATCTGAAAAAGAAAAAACAAAACTTATTTACTGTGTCTCCATTGCCCTTGTTTTTTATTATTTCTCTTGCAGCTGCCAGGCATCTCAACCGTTGCTGATTTCTAAAAACAGCAGCTTTTATCCTCACAAAGTGCTGTTCAGCGCTGCAAACTTCACCCCAGTGGTTGTGGTCCATCAGCAAATACTGCCTTAGCTACACAGGCTTTATTTAGGGTCCAACCTGTAACCATGAAACCAAAACCGAAAACGAGGATCCTGAAATAAAAATGCTGCTGAAGTTCCCATGTTATGGGAAAACGTGGAAACTTCAGCACCACGTGTGGGACTTTGTATGGAAACATAAAAGAACCGACCTGTGTGACACCACTGTCTACTTTAAGGCCACAATTTAAGTTTTTCAAAAGGGAAATAAAAAATAAGCTTCACAAAAGATTCTCAACTGCCAGCAGCATTGAAGGAAAATTATCCTTTCCCATGCATGTGGTGAATTCCATACAATCCTTGTATTCCCAAACATCTGTGTCACCTTTCAAACTGAGTTTCTCTTGTTCTTTGTCGTCCAGGACTCGACCCTGCTGGACCCATGTTCAAAGGAGCTGACACCTTTGACCGCCTGGACCCATCTGATGCTCAGTTTGTCGATGCCATCCACACAGACTCTGACTGTGAGACAGCTTTGACTTCCCATAAAGCCTTAATATGCTCATTTCTTTCCATTACCACGATGCTGCTTGAGGCTGAGGTTGCACAATGTGTACTGTTGTTGTCTACAATGTGTACTGTTGTCTACAACAGAGGCATTGGGAAGCATATTTTTAGCTCCATGTGAGGAAGCTCAACAGTTCAGCTGGGCCACAGTACAAAGTTCTATTAAATTAATTATGTTATTTTTTTACTGGACGTTGTACTGGAAGTTGAAGTAAAAGAGTAATACTCCAGCAGTGGAGTGTAACTACATTTACTCAAGTACTGTACTAAAGTGTACTTTAAATTTTACTTTAAGTGCACTACTAATTTGAGGTACCTGTGCTTTACTTGAGTCTTTCTTTCTACTTCACTACAGTTGTTTACCAGCTTTAGTTACAAACTCAGCTTTTTGCATACAAAACATCTGGAAAACAACACAACAGTAAATACAAGTACAGCTGAAATTGGCAAATATATTAATCTTATCTTAAACATTTCATGGTTCCATGTTTTGTTTTTTTTTACTTTTAATCATATTAACTATTTTAATTCATATTCATTTTTAATAACTTTGAGGTTTGGACGGTTGATCTGGTTAAACAAAGCATTTCAAGGTGTCGCTTTTGCTTCTGGGTAATTGTGACGGCATTTCTTACTATTTTCAGAATTCTTACAAACCAAACAACCAAGCAATTAATTGAGAAAATAGTCAATGGATTAATCTATAATGAAGACATCACGATGAATGCAACAGTTAAACAGTTAAAAATGAGTTCCTTCTCAACCAGCTACATCAGTTAAATCCTCCTTTCACATTAACGCATGAGTAATAATGATAATGTATAGCATGTAAAAGTATAACACTCAGACCATTGACAGTGTGGTGTTTGTACTTTTTTTTTTTTTAAGTATATTTTTTTGGGCTTTCTATGCCTTCACTGGATAGCACAGCAGAGAGAGATAGGAAACGGGGAGGCAGAGAGAGGGGGAACGATGCAGGCGAGGACTGCAGCCCCCACACATGGGACGCCTGCTTAGACCACTACGCCACACGACGCCCCCGGTGTTTGTACTTTTTACTGAAGTAAAGTGAGCAGGTTCACCAGTCCTTACAGGAGATCATGATTTAGGAGAGATAAAACCACACTTGTTGCACAATTGAAACGGTTTGTCCAAAGTCTACAAAAACATGGTAAAGAAAGAAAAACACAAACTTCCTCTTTACGATGAAAAGTTGAATTCATGAGTAATAAAACACACCCTTGCTGTGGTTTTGCTGTTACAGGCGGCCTTTCTTGGTCTGGTATGACTGTTATCTTATGGAGGCTAATGCTGCCAAACTTGAGAGAGTAACTGCTGTGTAAAAGACAGTTTGCTGACTCTATAACACCATTGTTCACAGATAACTGCATTGGATTTTATCACAAAAGTAAAACAAGCAAACATAGCGCGCCGCAATAACAGATAAGTTTGTTATTTCCTGCATGTGGTCGTGTGTGTGATCCGCTCACTCAGTAAGGTCTCCGCCACAGATGATTTAAAGCAACTGACTTGTGAGAATCTGAAGAAATTAAGCAAAAACTCCCTGTGCTTTGAATGCAGCAAAAGTATATTCTCCCTTGAAGCAGCCCATCCAACTAATGTCACATAAATATTCTGGAGAGCTGGTTAAATGTCTTTTGTGTGTGTAGAACATGAGTATTGTAGTTGGGGAGGAGGCATGTAATGGTGGGTGAACACACAGCACTAAAAAATAAACTATCTTAGTTTGAAGACGTCGGTTTTCACGTCTAAATTATTGTGATTTGTTTGTCTAAGGGTGGGTTTTTCCTTTTTAAACCTCGTGTTTTGTGTTTACAGTTTAGAACAATAAGAAGTAAGCAACAGAACTGCAGAAACTAAATGTTAATAGTTTTCTTCTGCATCAGATTTTGGCATCTCCATCCCTGTCGGTCATGTGGACTTCTTTCTGAACGGAGGGAAGGACCAGACTGGATGTGCCCGCTCCAGGTTTGCCTCAAGTAAGTTCAGAGCAGCTGTGTTTGTTGTTTTTAAACTTGGCTGTTCTTTCCTCTAAAGTGTTTCCCAGGCTACTTTCTTTTTCATCTAGAAGTTGTGAATAAAATGCAAGTTCTACATGAATAGATTTAACCCAGTTTTACTGATTTCTTTTTTTAATAACTGTAATTTTGAGAATGATAGTCTCCAGACATCGGGCTCCCTTAGTGTGTCTTTGTGTTGTCAGTTCTCGTCTACTTTCCAGTGTATGGTTATGTGATATGTGACCACATGAGGGCGCTGCACGTCTACATGAGCGCACTGAACGGCTCCTGCCCCTTGAGGGGGATCCCATGCTTCAGCTATGAGGACTTCCTGAAGGGACGCTGTGTGGACTGTGATGTCTTCAAGGGGACCTGTCCAACTATAGGTGATAATACATCAATACTACTTTAATTATTATAACAACTTATTTTATGCATTGTTATTGATATTTATCATTATCTGGCCTTCTGAAGTGCACTTAGTCAGTCTACACACGTTGTTTGTGTTATCAACATTTGTCATTATGTTTTTATGTGACCTCTTGTCAAACTGGTGTTATTATATTATCCCTTAGCCAGTGGCTAAAAGGACCTTCAGGCTTACTCTCTCTAAAAAAGAATAACATTAGCATTAAAGGGAAATAAAGATGTGTGGACCATTTATTTTCTGAAAGAGAAAGTTTGATTGGATTATGTTTTGGAAACAACAATTTGATTCGGTAAGGATACAATACATTATGATACATTTTTGTGACAGTGATCTCAAGTCAATGTCCACTTTACTCACTAGCTTTTACAGAACTTAAAGTCTGTATCAAATTTTATATAATGTATATTCATATGAAATAAAAAGGTCAAATAATAATGATCTGAAACTAGACCAGAAGTTGGAAAATAGACAGTATAAGTATGTTTGTCACATTATTCTAAAATGAAGTCAGAGCGATTGGTTTCAGTTATTTGATGGATTCAATTAGCAATATCTATAACTGATGCTTCCTTCACGGTCACAGATGAAAGACACAGAAACTGGACAAGTACAGTGGCAGTAATAGAGGTTTCCTCCAGGGTACAGAGGGATGACGAACATCCACCCACATAAAAGAATAAGAAAATAAACTGAGCAGCCTGTTTCATTCTCTGTTAAGTCTCAGTATCACCAGTAGATACGGCGTCAGGCTGCACTCACACAGCAGCTCTGGTCTCGTCACACAGCAGCTTCTGGCAGCTTCTTATCATCGTGACCCCTGATACACCAACACACACTGATACAGTGACACAGTTCATGTACATGGAGCTCTTTTTGATTTGTGACGTACATATAGGAGGCCGACAGTACGACTCTCACTCACTCTGTGTGTGTGTGTGTGTGTGTGTGTGTGTGTGTGTGTGTGTGTGTGTGTGTGTGTGTGTGTGTGTGTGTGTTTTTCAGGTTTATCAGAAAACAGCGGGATAGCCATGTCTCCAATTCCAGAGGAGCAGAAGCTGTTCCTTCTCACGACTTCTTCGCCACCTTTTTGCAGTGAGTGTGTGTGTGTGTGTGTGTGTGTGTGTGTGTGTGTGTGTGTGTGTGTGTGTGTGACAGAAAGAGAGAAACAGTTTTATAGTCTCTCTGAATGGAATTGACAAGACTTGACTGTCTTCGTCACGAGAGGCAAACTTATTAATGGAATCAGACTGTGATCATTTTAGTTTGAAAACAGCTAATTACGTTAATGTTTTTATCATCTTGTCCTACTTTCTTGCCAGAAATCAAAATATACTTTATACATACCGTCTGCTGTAAGTCAGATGGTGTTCGAATCCATGTTTCCCTCTGTGTTGTTGTTCCTCTGCTCAGCTCATCACATCCTGCTGGAGCTTGACGTTTCTCCCCTGGATAAAAGCGCAGAGGTGGAAGTGACGCTCAGGACTGACAAAGCGGGAACAGTGCAGAGGATCAGACTGTAGGTCCCACATCTTTAACACCACGTTTCATCTCATTTTTACTTTTTTAGGAAGGTCACTACAGCCCAGGATAACAATTAGGCCCTGATTGATTTGACAGGTTTTGATGAGGTTTATCCAAACCTGTGAGATTACACATTATCAAAGCATCTATCAGTCCATCGACAAACTCAGAAAATATTTTAAAAATCAATTTGAAGTTATTTTTCAAACAAAAATGTCAAACACTCATTGTCTTGTTTTGAACTGTTGATCAAACAAAACAAAAACACAATTTGAGACATTTGTTTTTCATTTTCTGACATTAAGATTAAGATTAGTGAATCGATATGGAAAATAATCGTTAGTTTTACAGCCGTAGAAAATGTATCCTCTGGCACAAAATGTCTGCATACAGTGCATTTACATGCAGTTTACAAAGAGAGAGGACGACTTGAGTTCCTGTTTCCAGAATTTTAAATAAACACAACAAGGATGAAGGATGAGAAGGAAAAAAAACACAAGATGATCAAGGGTGTTATTGCCGAAACTGTTTACGATGTTCCTTTGTTTAGAGATACTGAAAGATTGAACTTAAGATGGTGACTTCATGTTGACGTCATGGAAATCAACGTGTAAAATTGCTTAGAGAACAAAGGTCCAATTAAGGTTTTATTTAATGCACATTATCTTCATTTAAACTTATTACAAATACAGCAAAATGTAAACTCTGAGCAAAGTTCAGCATGGTAGGACTCTTACAGACCAGACTCCCTTTGTTCAGCTCTTGTTGACAGACTCTAATACAACAGCTTCATCCAAGAGCTGGTACTGTAAACCTTTTTTTTTTTTTTTTTTTTTTACCAGAAAAGATGAGGGGGCAGTTTCTATTTATGGGAGGAGAGGAACTGTATGTTCCACTGTAAAGACCCAGCCAGGTGCAAGAGTGTGGATGCTTACATTCTTGTAATATTAGGTTTAAAAAATAGGGCAAACATCGTAGAGAGATATAAGACACAAAAAAAAATAAGGCAACAAGAACTGTATTTATGATCCAGCTTGTTGATTCAAAGCGAGTGAGGGTAAAACGGCAGGAGATGTAGCAGTCAGTCTGTTCTAGTTATATTTATTCTAAGTAATAAACACAGAAGGCAATAACTGTCCACCATGATGAATGCTGGTTGTGTGTATTTGTCTGGTCTTGTTTGGTTATGAAATTACTTACATGACACGCTGTTTGTAATGTGTGTGTTTCAGTCAGACGTCTACGACGGTGTACAGGACGGTGCTGGCTCATCCCGTCGCTCTGTGCGAGATCGACTCCATCAAGCTGAAGAACACCGGCACTCGGTTCTACAGACAGTCAGACATCCACTTCAAGTCCATCTGTGTGTCTGAGTTCCCCTCTCTCCGGTACGGACAGGACTGTGTGGACACAACACACACACATTGTACTGTACAAGCTTCCACACCTCCTCCTGCTAGAGTTCATCCCTCTGTTTTTCAAATCATTAGCAGATGTGGGAATCCAAACAGCTTCCAGGCCTGTTTCTGTTTAGCCGCCACATAAGCAGATGATATATACAAACAGTAGAGCAGAAACAGGTTCTGGTTTGGGTTCTTGTCTGCAGTGTGGACATTTAGTTCCACAGTAAAAATAGCAATATCTAAGTGCTGCCTCACCGTAAACCAATGTTTTTAGAATCAAACACTTATCATCTGTAGGGCTGAAAGATGGCACTCAAACGTTTTTTACACCACTTATGATTGGATTTCACCAATAACAAAGTTTTACAATTCAATTCAAAATAAAAAACACAGCTTCTGTCTGTTGTTAGTGCAGTTAGCTATTAATGTTAAATGGTCCTGAATGGCAAAATGAAGCTAGCGTAGTTGCCTCTGTAATAAACAGCTAACCGTGCTAGCAGCAGAAAGAAGCTAAATTGCAGATATATTGATAAAGTGTATGTGTCTGCCAATCAGTAACTAGAAAAGTGCTGAAATGACAGAGATATTGTGCTGCATGTTTGAGGTAATTTAGGGGTTGACATTACATAAGTTGATCACCCAGAGAGCTGACAGGTTTATTTTTCAATTGTAACACGTGTCACTCAGAGCACGACTTTGTCACAATTCTTCCAAACTTCCAAACGATCCTTATAAAAATGTTTGTTTATGTTATAAAATAAAAATTTGCCAGAAATATCAGAATCTGTTTCAAATATCCAGTTGGGCTCGAGAAGGAAGGCCGCACAATGCAGTTCTGTCAGTTCAGTTCAGGTCCTGAAAATGACATTTATACATTATTAAATCATCTGTAATATCTATAATCTTCGGCTGGATTATGTTCAGAGGTCACTGTGATCTTTTTCTGTATTAAACCAGACCAAGATCTTAACCTAACCTTAACCAAGTGCTGTGAGAGTCGAAACATGACCATAAAAAAGTTTGACAAACACATTAATTAAAACATTTAATAGAAAACATAATCCAGCCAACATTACGTTTCAAGACGTATTTGCTGTTGCGCGTTAGTTGTATATAAATGTAATTCCTCAGAGGTTTATTATATGGTGTAAATATCATCAAATGTCAATATTGTATAAAATATTTTGCACAATCTTCGTTTTACAGTCAGTTTTCAGAATCATCTACTGAGATGTCAGATGATTACTGTGGATAACATGCCCACAACATCACTGCAATTGTTAAATCCAATATTTATTACTTTTTAAAATGTTAAATAGATAAATTACAGTAACAGTAAGCGTGTTTGTGTTTGTGTTTCAGGCGGGAGGAGCCGCTGTGTGTGAACAACATCAGTGTCAGACGAGGAACTCCGTGGTCTCACGACTTTGTGCAGGTGTGTGGCATCTTCTGAAGGAAAAAAGATCTGCTCAAAAAGACTGGAAAAAAAAAACCCCGTCCAGAACATCTACACTGAAGTCCCCCGAGGACACCAACATGAAACCAGTTTCACATTTTCAACACCTTTTTTTTTTTTATTTCTAATTATAAAACAATGATCAGAGAGTTAAATCTCAGTGGATGGAGCCAAAGAACCACCTTTTATTCTGGATTCACTTCACTACTAACTGTCTGAACGCAGTCTAATCCTACTGTTGTTTTGTTAATCTGGCTAATTTGGTTAATTATTTACGTTATTATTATTGTTTTTTGTTAATTATGTTTGCCTCTTAGCTTCTCCCTCTATCTGAAAAGTGTTTTTTTTTTTCCTGTTATCTGGTTTTGCAACTGGAGTCTAACTTATGAACTCTGCACCATGAGACCAGACTCTGTCGTATATTTAGGGAATTTAGCAATAAACAGAGAAATAACCGGTGACTCTGTTTTGGTGTTCCCTGTCGATATTTGGACGTTTAATCATTTCTCTACGACAAAATATATCATAGTATGATATAATGTAATCAAAGATGTGGGTGGGTGATTTCCTCAGTTGCTACTTTTACACAAATCTATTTTAAAAAATCCTTGATGATGATGTGCAGTCGATGTGTGTGTTAGCCACAGTAATAAAGGCTCATTAACTGTTTTACCTTGACCTTTTGGGGTATAACAAAATGATTTTGAGTCTAATCAGGATGATATGAGCTCAGTGTGGGTGAGTGGAAGCACTGAAGACAGTCAGAGACAACACACAACACTTTTCACTGCAAACAAAGAGCTTTATGGAGAAATCTTGGCCCCATGAAAATACCTTTTTAAAACACTGACTTCTTCATTTTAGTCCCATCTCTCTCTTTTGGCATCAAAACCAGACAAGTAATGCAGTTCACAGTATACATGTGTGTATTAAATACTCATTTAATTACAAAAACTAAACATGGTCTACCGGCGTCTGTCGTATCGTTGTCCTTCAGATGAATTTGGCGTCATGCTCTGAAAATGTTAGACAGCATACATTTCTGACTGAACCAAGTCATGGTGCGTTCAGATCAATAAACTAAACATGCCCCACAAAACATAAACATGACATAAAGAAAATCTACAACAAAACAGTTCATACACAGGCCTGGAAAGTCCTTGAGAAGTATGCAAAACTAAATATTTTCCAGATCTTGAAAAGGATGATGCAGATCATCCCCTTTTAAGTTGTACAACATATTGTTTCATACCATAATTTCTGACCAAATTCATCTAAATGAGTCAGATCCAGAAAATGTGTAGTTAAACGTGTGCAGTTAAATCAATGCTCTTTATGATGCTGGGTGTAAGTGATTTGTGAAACAAACATTAAAAGTCAAATTGAACATTAAATCACGTGAAGTCCAAAGTCCAAATCAAACGATCATCATTCCAACATCAAATACGAATGAGATGAAACCAAATTCATCCGTTTCAGAAACATAAAATCAGCTTTTATAACATGGAACAACATTTCAGACATTTAACGTGCTGGTAAGTGACAAAGTGAAGGTCGTCTCTCCTTCCTGTCTCGGTGCCAGTTCAGATGAAGGTGTCAGGATTTAAATCAGGGTCAGACTGATTATTAACATGTTTATCGCATGTTGAATAAAGGACCTAAAAGTCAACATGTCCAAGCAGGTACTACTGAAACAGCCTGTACAAACTACTGGCTGCTCTTTGAACATTTCATGGATTCACTCAGTTGTTAAATTATATATTTTTTCACATAAATTAAATAGATGTGGTTGATCCCTGCAGCCAACAGATTTTAATGCAGAATTCAGAGCCTTTATATCATGACAAGAATGTGTTTGTAATTTTTGAGCATCAAATTAGCTTCATATAAAATTAATATTGTGATAAATATGAGCTCCACATATTGATTTTTGGCTTTTGAATCACACAAACTGTAATTTGAAGAGAGAGCGAGAAGAGCACATGATGCTCAGGAGTGAGGATGTGAAGTGAGGTGAGAACAGGGACAGAGAGCGAGGAGGAGGAGGAGACAGCGTCGTGACATGTGACACATTCATACTGCTATACTGTAAATAACATGGTGTTTCCAGGAGAGACTGTTCTCACAGTTTGGGAGTGTCGGTGGGAGCCAGCGGCGCTCGGCCCCTCTTGAATCGAGGTGGTAAATCTCCGTCACCATCACCTCCTGCAGAGTCAACAATCCAAGGGTCAGTTAGGTGGTGTACAGTGGAGGAAGTAAGTGGACAGACAAAAATGAACTAAGAATTCTTCTGTCAATAGCAAGTGTTAAGTCTTAAAACTACACAATTACATCAAATGTTCACACTAAGAAATAAACAATAAGGCTGCAAATTCTGTTAATGCAAGCAACAATAAGAACAAAAAGTGTTTGCTCCAGGTTGGATGTCAGTGACCTCCTACAGGCTCTGTCTGCGAAGCCTCATGCAAGTCGAGTTACACACATTAAAACACTCAACGCTCACTCATCCTGTATATACAACGAAGACACAAATAGAAAACTCGCATATTAACTGATGCACACAACCTCCTTTACCTATATCTAACTCTCTCTCGCTCTGACAGACAAACTAAAGGAGCCAGTGAACCAATTAATAATCAAAGGAGCTGATTAGCTCCTCCAAATCACAAATGTAATATATGTACATATGTTGAATTTGATTATATTAAATATTTTTTTATTTTATATGTACATATATATATATATATATTTTTTTTTTTATTATTATTATTTTATATGTACATATATATGTACATATAAAATAAAATAAAAATATTTTGTGATTGAAGATTTTATAACATTAAGAGACACTGTGCTTTGAGCCATTCTGTCTAAGCAGACAAACCAGAGTTGGCTTCTTTTAATCAGTGACTGACAATGAGAACTAAGGTTGTGTCTTCTGCAGGCATTATTAGTAGAAACTATGTTGGAAACATTTGGTAAATTATTTATATAAATAAGGAAAAGCAGCAGCCCAAGACCCACGCTATAATTGCACTGTGAGAATGACGGCCCGACAGTTCACTAAGACAAATGTAATGTTCCCTCCTTACAACAGCTGTGTCAAGAAAATCATATTTCTGCAGTTTATGTAATAAAATGTCAAGATTCATTGTGTCAGACGTTTTTAGATCCAGACGTAAAAATAGATTCATTGTTTAAGTGTTAAATGCTGCTGAGATTTTTGTCTGTCAGCTGAAGCAAAGCCAATGAAGTGGAGCCGTGCTGATGAATTTAAAGGACAGAGTTTGAATTTGAGTGAATCACAATCAAATGCTGGAGCTGCCAATAAGACACTTTAAGTTTTTAACATGCAAATTTGCAGTGAATAAAATTACTGAAAAATAATTGGCATACACACACACACACACACACACACACACACACACACCAGGGTTTTTCTAGGAGCTCCTGATCGCTGCCTGCTTTGACCTGTTGGCAGTTCATCTTCATCCTCACTCACCAATCTCCACTTTACAAAGCTCGGCACAGTGAGAACCCAAACACTAAATATCAACTCTGAACTCCCCGTATCTACATAATAAACCTGTTCCACATGAGTGTGAGTGTTGAACGTTGGTGCAACACGGCGGCTTCCTCTTTAATTCTGTGCGACTGATGCCAGAAACACAGCTGTTCCGTATATGTCAGATGTTTGAAATATTTCCTGCTGACATTTTGCTGGTCACTCACACACACAGAATATCACAAATGTGTTTAAGGGTTTTGCGGGATGGAGGAATGTGTTGCCATCTTGTGCAGACACACACAGAAATGTAATATATGTCCCTATATCAAGAGTGATGTTGCCATATATGTCACCTATAAGATATATTACTATCACATATAAATGGAGATATATATATGAAGATATAAGTTAATAACATATATAAAATACCCATAGTAAAATTCGTATACACATATTAAACATATCTATGTGATGAACTTTTGCATAGAGAAAAATTATGTGTTAACATATATTTAATTTATTCATGCATGTTTATTAAAACAACATACATGTTAAAATTCTATATGTTTATAGGCTATATGTTTTTCTTGTCAATTTCTCATTAATTTTAAAGAACAACAAGAACAGTGTTCTCACACTTTTGGACCGTCCTGTTTATAATATCAACATACACTGACAGGCTGTGGGATGGATATATATTTATGTTACATCTGTCTACAATATAAGCATACATACAGAAATGTATGTATTTGTATAGGCTAGATATATATGTCAATATACAAAATTGTTCCAATTTCTAATAGGTTTCATATATAATTTTTACATATATGTACATATAAAATAAAAATTAATATTTCATAAAATGAAATTCAACATATGTACATTTATTACATCTATGTATGGGGATCTACAAGTTGTTTGCCCCCCCCCCCCATGTCTGAGCTGGAGCTGTGTTGTGCTCTGTGAGAGTCGACCCAACTGCCTCACAGCCGCCCAGCAACCCAAACCCAACACTGACCCCAGTGTCCAGCTCTGAAACGTGATCCTCCGGGGGGGGGGGGGGGGGGGGGGGGGGGGGGTTGTTGAGGCAGGGTGATGAACACACAAGCCGACAGATAGCCAAGTGGTTTGCACAGTGGATTAATAGCATGGTACTGAGTTTTTTTGGACATCCCCTCATATTCTAAGCTCTAATCCTGATCAGATAAGGACACAGCTGCTGCCCGGTCGACCTCACCGCTGCTCTGCCGCCAGTCACAGTGTAGGACCCCCCCCCCCCCCCCCCCCCCCAGCCAACTCTCAATTCACCACACACATGCAGAATACATCCACACACACGATTAGCTGTCTGACACCAAGATGAACCCACTCTGCACTCATTTGCTGTTAAACTGTTTTCACTGTGCAGACCTCTGTTATCTGAGTGGACAGATTTATCTCTGCTACTGTACCAAACACGACCGTCGGCTTGTGAGTGGCAGAGCTGAAGCAAACACTAATGCAGAACAGCTGGCCCGGAGGGAATTTTAATCTTAAAGTATCGTTTGGAAAACAGAATATTAATCCAGATCTCCCCGAGGCTGATGAGGCCAGCAGCAAAGAGATGTCCAAACCATGTAATGTCAATCTACAGCAAGAAATACTTTTCTATAAAACCAATAAATCAAAACTCAAATGAATCAAATGCAAAAGACCAAGCAGCCACAGCATCAGATCCTCACACGATAAATTACACAAGAGCCATAAAACAAAAATAACTATATTAATCTCTCAACATCACAGCAAAGGTTTTCCCTCCACGACTCGGAGTATCTCATCAGGGCAGGACAATAATTCAGTATTTTTGTATCTTCATAATATCATATAATCATTTTACAAATTATCTGAATGGTTCGTTGCAAACAAACTTATACAAAATGAGTTGTTGAGGTTTATGTTTTACAGTTTATTACATCAGTTTAAAGAAAACAGTCTCATTACAAGGTCTGTTTAATGGCTGTTATGTAATATAAGTTTTTGATCATATTTAATGATCGTCATCAGCTGATAGAGTTTGCTCAACTGTCATAGAACATTCAAATTTCCATTTTATAGATTTCCTGATGAAGAGCATGCGATATGCGTTTCCATGGTGATGATTGAACTTTAAAACCTCATCAGTTTGACTGTTTTATGTATTTGTATTTGTATATTTGTACTAAGTACATTTACTAAAAGTCCTGCATTCAAGATCATACTTAAGTAACAGTAAGAAAATATTATAGTATTTACTATGTAAAAGTGTTTTAATATAATTTATTATCATTGGTCAATTAACAAATAAGAAGCATTTTAATGTTGTAGATGTTTTAGGTGGATCTCATTCTAAATACTTTACTATAATTTTTTTGTATTGGGTAGTTAAATCTATAATAAATTATCATATTTTTTTAAGGTGATCACATGTTTTGTATCTAATATCTAAATCTGCAAAATCAAATGTGCAGTAAAAAGTTATTTTAAATTATTTCTCTCAGAAATAGTATTACGTCAAAAATTTACCATATTTGAATAAATGTATCTGATGAACTTCCACCACTGTAACTGCAATATTATCATAAATCTGTAAATCAATGTTAATAGAAATATTCATATTAATTCTGTATTGGTTTCAGCCTTATCGTCCAGCCCTGTGTCTCACTACAAAGCCGGGTTAGTAAGAACTGTGCACTGCAAGCAGTCCATGCACAAACTCCGCCCCCACGCCCCTCTCCGCCCAGGTGAGGTACTTACATGTAGCTTAAGTGGTGACCCAGTGTGTTAGCTCCAGCACCCTGCCCCTCTACCTCAAATAATCCCTCTCACTGCCATAATCCATTAAGGAGCCCGCCACATCAGCAAAGTCCTCCAGGACCAGGCTGGTGGAGTCCTCACCAGTGGGCAGCTCCGGGTCTGACGCCCAGGGGTGCTGATAGTGGTCGCGCCGGGGGGCCTGGGGTTCATCCAGGTGGCTCTTCATTGGTCCCTGCAGGTGCGGCTGGAGGGGCTGAGGCTGAGCTGGATCGGGCTTCTCGTGGACCAACGCCTGGTCCTCGTCTTGCTGCTCAGTTTGCTGCTCCCTGGCGATGCCGCCGTCACTGCAGCTGCCGCCCTCGCTGCTCTGCGATGAGGGGGCCAGCACGTGGTACAGGCTGGGCAGGCGGATGTCCAGCAGCACGCCGCTCTTAATGTAGAGCTTGTTGTTGAGGTTGTAGAGCTTCTCTGCGATGTCGTAGCCCAGCATGACGGAGAAGAGTCGGGCGATGTAGCGCTCCTTTGATATCAGCATGTAAAGGCGGCGGCGGCGCCATGAGATGTAGCGGGAGTCTTCTTCTGCTGTCAGGGTCACCTGGGGAGTACGAATGAAACACCTTGATTATTATTAGTGTGTTAAACTTGCAATAACAGTCTTTCGCCACTCCGGGGAAGCAGAAAACAGTTGTGGTCACGACGCTAAAGTCATGTTTGTGTCCACCTGATGAATTTAAGTCCAATATTCAATTTCTTTTAGCTCTGTTTTTGGTCTCTACCAGCTCTTGTCTCTTCAGCTTCTAAATGCTCCTCCATGTTCAACTTTGACCATTTGGATATAAAATGTCGTCACTGCATCATTTTATCCTTGTAGACATTTGAGTTAAATTTTGTCTTTATTAGTGTATGAATTTGTGAGTGTTTTGTGAGGTGACCTTGACCGTTGACCTTTGACCTTTGACCACCAAATTCTAATCAGTTCATCCTTGAGTCCAAATGAATGTTTGTGCCAATTTTGAAGAAGTTCCCTCAAGGACTTATGGAGATATCATGTTCACAAGAACGGGACAGACGGATGGACAACCCAAAAACATAATGTCTGGCTGTCGCCGGTGACAAAAGATAAAGCTGAATTGGACACTTTACTGAGCCCTGAAACCCTGAAAGTCCAACATGACCTTAGGCCCTGTTTCTACTTTAACTGAACGAATCTGAAGCAACAGGATACGTGAAAGACAAGAGGACAACTGCTTTCCTCTGTTCGGCTTATCAGTCAGATGCTGAGTCCGATAGAAGACAACGAAAGACAACCTGATATCCACGTCTGGTTTCTCCTTCCACCTCCAACTGACCAACTTGTTGAAACAACATCAGCGTCTCCTGAAACTAACTGCACGTCTGGGAGCCGTGTACAGTACCTGGAACTTTCCCTCCTCGTTTGGTCGGAGAGACTCCCACTCCGGAGAGTCGAGGAACTGGTGGCGGTGGATGTAATGCAGGAACTGGCCCTCCAAAGACACATTGATCCTGAGAGACAGAGACGCAGGGAGAGGGAGAGATACGAGGTTAAAAAGAGAGACAGGGATGAAGGAAGCGATAATGAGAGCAGGGAGGGAACTGGAGTTCACTTTGCAGGGTCAGACTAAGACGCTGGAGGTAAATATTAGCATAAATATCCCTACGCTGTGGTGGGACTGAACAGTGTAGAGCTCACAACATTTTCAGATGAAGTGATGATACCGAGTTTCCTCTTCTGTCTCATAATTTAAGACCTGAAAACCCTTCCCCCTTCAGAGGGAAGCTTCATTTAAAAGAGCTTCTAGCTTCCGCAGAGTGAGATAATCCAGCACACTCGACATCAAGACTTCGTTGGATTACGTCAAAAGTTTCTGTCAAAGTTTGTTTTATCTTTACTTCAGTGTGCGCCGAATGTAGTCAGATCTGAGCTGCTTCATATCAATCACCTGATCTCATCTACACAAAGAGATGGAAAAGAACTATTATTCCTTCATAACAGCAGACTGCACTTACACAGAGTCAAAAAAGTGAAAATTTAATTAAAAATCCAACTGTTGGTCACTGTGAACTGATGTGGAGAATCATGAATAAACAATAAGTCTAAATAAAACTTGGATTCTGTTTTGGCAAACATTAATTTCTGGCAGGTAAATGCTACTTTAGAGTCTATTATTATGACAGTAGAAACTAGTAGAAGTCTTTATTAGACTCCTCACAACAATAGGTGTTAATTAACAGCTATGTTGTAGTGTACTGTGGTATTTATTACCCTGTAAGGCATTTACACTGCCAAGAATAGGGATTTCCACCAGGGAGTCCCATGCTAAAAATGTCACTGTACTTCGTGGCACAAAGTATGTGGACACCTCAGCCTTTCCGGCCTGGGGTTGTTTTTCTGGTTTAGTTCCATTTATACGGAAATCTTCCTGCTATAGCACATTATTATTTTAGAGCATTAATATTATTTTTAGATTTTAGATTGAACAGTATCCAACTTTGTGGTGGCAGCACTTTGAGGAAGACTCTTTCCTGCTTCAACAAGATAAGATGAGTTACTTTCTCCGTTGGTTGATAAACATGGATCCAGGTCTGTGAAGAAAAGAGCCCAGACTTCAGCCCTGTCCTCAGACAAGTGGGAGCAGTTATAGCAGAACATTAATGCCCATCGTCTTGGAATGAGGCGTCCCAACAATCTCACGTTCGGGTGTCCACATACTTTTGGTCATGTAAAATAACACACTGAAAACGGATGTTGTTTACAAAACACTAATGCTAATCTTTAAATCTGAAAAGTGTTTGTGCAATCTCTCTAACTCACTCTAACTCTCCACCACTTTAGAAAATAATTATCAGCTTTTTGTTCATTTGTTCCACATTTGGCTGTGACACCCGGAGCTGTCGACACTGTGTCCAACATTTACTTCAAGGTAAGAGGAGCAGTCGGCGTCCAGTCTCCTGTCCTAAGTACAAAGATATCATTTAACCAGCTGGCACTCTGCAGGAGGACGGCACACTGGTGAGTCACAGACAAAAATACTCTGTTTACAACATTTCTCTAGTGTAGGCTCCAGGACTGTGAGATCTAATAAAGCTCTACTTTGAGGATGTTTGGATGAAGAGGACACATTTCCTGTAACGGCTGCACGCTGCCAACTTGCCTGGAAGACTCAAAAATAGAAATCCAGTTCTGGAGAAGCAAGTTAAACTAGGAGCTTTGTTAAAAAATAATGATGGATGTTAGTTTTTTCGTATCACAACAAAATGGATTACACCGATAAATAAAACACTATATACCTGTGGTACAAATGAGTGACACTTTCCATGACACTAAGATCTGCAATAACAGACTATTAGCCTAGAAATGTCATCCAATATAAATGGGAAAGTACGAACTACCTCTAATCTTCACAAAACTGTTCAACTACACAGAAGCTGTGAACAAAAGGACAAAATAACATGGACACCTGTAAAACAATGAAAACCAGTGAAGGCGTAGTGGAAACAAATAGTGATTTCAGAGTTTGTGTTGTTTAGTTTTTGTTCAGACTGCTGCAGTGATGTTGACGTGGACTCCAGGATGTGTCGGTACACTGTGACATCACTGGTGGGTGTGGCACTTTAACTTAAGGTAGCTAATGTCAATATGTAATGTGAAAAGAGTCACTCACAGATAATGATCCCATGACAAAGCAAAAGATTTCAGCATCTTAATGCTCATTGTTTTGGTTTTTATATCTGTGACTTCACTGTTTTGGTTCACTGTCACCTCCACCTGCTCAGCGGCAGGCTAGCTGACACAGTTAGCAACTAGTTGGTGAACATTTAGCAGCTAAAGAGCCAGGTGCAGATGGAAGAGACCAACGCCAGAGCTAAAAGAGAGTAAATATCACACCTAGATTCATTGCGTGGCCATAAACATGACTCTAAATGAATGTTATTAACAGCTGGATGTGTAAATAAGTAACAGTTTGCTAACATGTTAGCCATTTCAGTTTGAAAGGTGACGATACTGAACATGATGTTGTGTTTACAGCTTGTTTTCACTTCCTCTGTAACATCAGTAATTGCAGATTTAAGTAAAAACCTTAAATGCAGATGTTCTACTTGTCATAAGGTATTTTTACATCTTGATGTCGCTGCTGTTGCTTGAGTGGATTGGTTGTAATCTGTGAAGACATTTAGTGGTTGTGGTTAGCATCATGTTCTACAGGTGTGTAGATGTCCACACACACACACACACACACACACACACACACACACACACACACACACACACACACACACACACACACACACACTCCCCACCTCCCAGACAGCAGGAAGGAGAGCTGGTTGATGGGCGTCTTGCCCTCCACAGCGTACGTCTCTCCTGCCTTCAGCTCCACCACCTTATTCTCAAAAGCACTTGCTATCTCCTTGAACACCTGGACGGGCACGCCCAGCGGCAGGTAGACCGCCTGGTACAGGGACGTCAGCTCCTCTCTGCGTATGCCCTCCTGGTGCAGCCGGAAAAGGAGGTGGCAGATTTGAACAAAACAGGCCAGCAGCAGGAGCAGGTTCCAGGTGAACACATCCAGGCCGCACATCGTCATCCAGCCCCACAGGGTCAGGCACAGGAAGGCCGGGGTGAGGAAGCCAAAGATGAAGAGGCACCCATAGGCCCCGCTGCCTCCCATGTAGCCCAGGAACAGCATGGTGTTGCCCAAATGGTAGATGGCTCCCTCCGTGTTGTTGCTCCAGCCATCGCACAGAGGGGCAAACAGCAAGTTGTCCAGTAGAGTCGAGTTGTCTGAGCTCATGTTTGAGGAGTTCAAGAGGCTTTTGATGCACAAAACAAACAAACAGAACCAAGACGACTTCTCACCCAGTGAAACTTGATGCTATTTCTGTCCCATGTGCAGTTTCAATCAAAAATAAGGAGCTGATACCGAGCAAAAAATGTCAGAAGCAAAAGTTTGTTCCCTTGGCGTGCAGCGGAAAATTCTTCAATGTGAAGAAGTTCTCACAGAGATAGTTGTTATAGAAACACAGCTGGAATGGGTTTCTTCTTCTCCTCCTGTCATTATGTGTCCCTTCCTCTCTCCTCTGGCTTTCTCGCCCCGTCTTGTCCCCCCTCTGCGTCTTCCTGTCGTCTCCCTTGCTGTGCTCTTCTGTCTATGTCTCTCACCCACCAGCCTGACTGTGGAAGCAACAGCTGGAAGAGAGGGGTTAAGGGAGGAGGGGGGGGGCGTCGATAGAGCCCTACAAGGATAACCATGTTTGGAATTGAAACCCAAGGAGGAGAGAGTGGTGGACGGAAAGCAGGCCTGCTACTTAACATAACAGAAAGAGAGGGAGGAAACAAGAGGGAGGAGAGCGACTATAACAAATATCTCTAAGAGGTTCACAGAGTGTCTCGCACATTTTTTAAAAAGTTACTCAAGAGCTGCGACGCACTTATTCCTTCATCCAAACTTCATGAGTCCAGTTTACTGCCAGGAGAGCGGCTCTGCTGGTGCATATTTAGAGACACTGAAATGAGTAGGATGACAGCGCAGGTCAGATTTCAGGTATGAACACCCAACAACGCCACCGCCGCCTCACATACCCACCCGCCCTCTCAGCCCGGACAACTCCCAGCTCACAGGCACGACCCCATCCCTATGTTTCTTTTTTATTTTATTAGTGCAAGACCATAAACAGACAATATAATACATAGTGTCAGAATGTAAGATTTAAGAGATAAGACCTGTATACTTCCTGTGACAAGTGGAAGTTGGCAGATTTAAGAAATATTCAAGGGGAAAATATATTCTTCACAATGAAATATTTTAATACGCAGATGATGAAAAAGTTGAAACTAACTTTGTCTCACAAGCAAAAGAAAGCAAGATTTTGGTTTCTTTTTTAGGTTGCAATCACATGTTTTATTGTTAATTTATGAATTTTGATGGAGACATGAAGGTCTGAAAATCTGAGTATGTAAGTTATGTGAATCCGTTTTCTTTACTTTGAGATTTTTGTAAAATCATTTGAAAACATGCGCTGAATTATGGAGCTTATTTAATTTGAACTGCTTTGTAAATTCATGCTGATTAGACAGAAAATATAGGATATAACATGAAAGCGTAACTCAATGTTGACAGGAAACAACCTGAAATGTGAATTCATGGAGAGATTGATTAATAAAAATATTTAAATTTGAACTTAGATTTGTTGAGTGCACACATCCACCAGGTGCTCACATTAGGCCCATTTTGTTAAACCAGGTGACGCCTGGCTGCAGATACACATGAAGTCGAGACTTTAAAAGGTGTCTGCACAAAGCTGCATGAAATTCTGCTACAACAGGAAGTAGGCAAAATAATCTACACAATTAAAGGGCATACTAATTACATACTAACAATTTAATGCTATAAAAGTTACTCAGTTGCATGTTATTATAAATCCTATAGAGTGAATATGTGTCATCATTTTAGGATCCCACTGAGATACTAAAATATTCCGTAAAGGAATCCTCCAATAGTTTGGGAACAGATCTAGCTGCTTATTATTCTCAACATTGAGTGCAAGAGCAAAGATTAATATTCATTATTTTAAGAAAACCATATGAAAGTTATTTGATTTTAATTTGCCATTTCTTTAATTTAGAAATAAAAGCTAAGGAGTGGGTGAGGCGTTTGAAGTTGTGCCTTTAAGGATTTAGACCAGTGTATAAGACTATATATAGCAACCAATAAAATCATACAACTGTGATGTAATAAAGAACAAACACTCCTGTATCGTAACGTTTTGAGCAGGTTCAGCAGATGAATGTGTGAAACTACGTGTCCTCTGCCAGGCACTTCAGTAACAGTGACACACTGAAGAGAAAGAATGCAGATATGACAAGTATTGACTTTGCAGGGGCAGGAGTTATTTTTAAGCCTAAGTGCATACCAGGGACAGCAACTGTGGCAAGCAACAGTTTTCACGGGGAGAAAGGACCTTCACCACAGGACACTATTAATAACTCTTAATATTTAATAAGTACAAAAGCATCTAATCTACACCAGAGCAGTGTTTCACAAACAGACAACAAGTCTTATTGCATAGAACTTTTATTCAATTTCAGACAGTCAAATTTCTCAATTTTGAAGACTTTAAAAAACAATTTTCACAAAGAGATCAAACCCATCAGAGCCCAAGTGCATGATCACCACATTTCCCTTCACATAGAGGTATAAATAAGGGGGAAGGGAGAAGAAAGGAAAATCCAGGTTTGTCCTCCACTCACACAGCAACACACTGCAGGAAGAGATCAAAACATGCAATGAGCATTTCACATTTCTGCTAGTACAGTTAATGAAGCAGTATTCAAGAGCTTTAACAGCTGAGACTTACACTTCAGCTTCCTATTCATTGGTTGCAAAATTGTAATGTCAATTGAAAATTAAAAAAAGAAACCCAAGATAAGGTCGAAGGCTGAGGCCTGGATTTATAATCATAGAACAGAAACGTGTCCAGTGATTCAGCTGGTGCCACAAATACGACCTACTACACATCAGCACAATGATTCTTCCTCCAGCCGACTGACTAAAGACTTCTCATTTACAAGAGCAAGCGAGCATGAAGGCTGCAACATGAACCGAGCTGCAGGGCTTCGGGCGCGTTTCATGTGTAGTCATGTAACTACTGATGAGACCTGCCCCCACCACCCTGCTCACCACAAACACACCCAGCTCCCGATACATGATGTCCCAGCCCGTTACTGCAGTTAGTGCACAACAATGGCTGAAATCGGCAATAGCCACGAGCCACAACTGACCCAGTGAGAGGGACAGGAAGCTGGTGAATACAGATGCAAATGTCCACGATTCAGTTTAGATCTGAATAGACTGATTAAAATAGATAATCAGCAACTTCAGCAAACTATTATTTATCAATTTAACCAAAATTAAAATAACATTTAAAAGGGGGGGGCTTTATTTGCTGGTTCCAGCTTCTCAAAGGCAGATTTGCACTCACAGGGCACTTTATTAGGAACACCATACTCCAGTCTCCTCTGACCTCTCAAGGTTTTACTGTCTGCAGAACAGCTGCTCACTGGATGCTTTTATTTTTGCATCAGTCCTTTAGTTAAATGAAGTTGTCATTTACATGGGTTACAGAGAGCGAAGGTGCCAAGTTACATACCAGAGTTTTTTTATTTTTAACTGGGTGTTTTTTTCTATTCCGACTTCCATTAGCCAAATTTTACCAGCTGAAGGTAGGACTCACATTCAGAGGGCCAAGTGTGGCCTCCAGGAAATCTCTCATTAGTATCACAATATAAAGAAGGTAAGTGAAGGTTAATCAAACCATTCATGCTGTTGCCTCCCCAAAAATTTCCACTTCACTCCAACCCATTTGTAAATCAGACTAAGCTTCATACATGAAAGCCAGTTTAAAGACTGACACGTAATCGGTTTAGAAAGGACAGATTAAATATTTCAGTTTTGTTTTACGTTGATTAGCCTTATTTAGAAGTGTCATTAGTCTGGTGGCTCAGCTTGAACCCCAACAACAATGGATGAATCATTAACAGCTGAGGGACACAAGCAACCCAGCATGAGGAAACTATCCAGCTGCAAACAAACCAGCTGATGGGACACTAAAAATAAAATTACCTGCGAGTGTTTGAACTTGTAATGGTTGAATGTGATACTTACCATACACACACACACACACACAGAACGGAGTGGTTAAATCTTGAATCCAAGTGCCCTCATGCAATCTTTATGGGCCTCAATTAGTTTTGCGCAGTTTTCCTCTCCCTTTTCAATGATGCTGTGGGGCCAAAAACACGAGGCATTAATAAATATTTTAGCCGTTTTCACTTTGAAGTAGTGTTTCAGTCTCTCAGGCTAAATACTTACCAAGCATCTCTGACTTTCTTTGTTTCCGGACAAGCACAGCATGGCTTCAGTGGCTTCTTCTGCTCAGTGCTCTCAGTCACAGGAGCAGACTCCACGCTGGCTGCAGACACAGTCGACATCTTCAGGCTGAAGAGAAACGAGGAGATGCATTCACTGAACCGGCAGACTTGGAATTTAGAGTGGAAAACTTTATCATTAGACAAGTGCATTTTCTCTCAGATGTTGTGCATTTTCCAATATTAATGGCCACTTCTTGTTTTGCATCCAACTTTTCAGAGGACAGGCCCTGGTCCAATCATACAGATGTTTCTAATTAACTCAGCTCGTCAGCTCACAGAAGACAATTTGACCTGTAGTAGGACAGGCTCAGGTGCAAACAAGTCGTTTCAGGGGATTGTAATTGGCATACTGGCTCACTGTTAGCTTCCTCAAATAACTGATGTCATTAGTAACACCCATGCTTTTCCCTAACAGGACATGTCCTGTTTGTGTCTAAGTGGAGTTACTTAGTTTTATTATTGAATCAATTAGTTAAAATTAAAGAAAAAAAAAAGTCAATTAATAAAACATTAAAACAAAGGAAACCGAAAAATTCTCAACCTGAGAACTGGGACAAAGGCATATTTAGTATTTGCTTGAAAAATTAATCACATTGAAATAATTGATAGTCAATGAGTTGTTTCAAACATTTCAAGTACACACAGGAAAAAAAGCCAAACGTCTCAGTTCCAGCAACTAAATGTAAAGATTTGATGTTTTCATTCCCCACACATATTAATCTGATTATTTTGGTTATGCAATGACTATACCAAGCAGTAGAACAGGCAGTCACTATTCTGTCGTTTTAGACAAGTCGATTGATTGATTAATAATCTAGAGATTGAATTGATAATTAAAATAGTTGTTAGCCGCGGAACCTAGAAATTCTAGGTAAATGAAGGTGAAAGTACTCGACAGATTATATCATGATAAACTTTGTTACTGATCCACCTGCATCATACCCACGCAGTGACATTGGAGGAGGCTGAAGTGATGTAACGTTAGCTAATATGAAACAATCAACTGGTCGAAACACACACAACACTGACACTAACAGGACGAGAATTACAGTTTAGAAATATCCCTTTTTTTGTCATGTGAAAGTCGAGGATAAACTCTGAAAAGAACCAGATGGGTTTTACCAGCTTTAACTACCGGTTTGGAGACATTGCATAAGGCTCATGAAGTTAGCCGACAGTAGCTAATGTGATGCTAACAAACAAGTTCACATAAACGCTGGTTCGCCGTGTCACGGCAGATAAATGACGCCATTAAATTAACAACAAAGCAAAGCACAGCAAAGCTGAGTATTTAACACAGTGGATATTAAAACATGTTATGTAACTTACTTGTATGGAGTCCGGCTAGTAGATGCTTCACCTTCAAAATGAACGATAAGACCATCCCCACGTGTTCCGTTTTTATACAAACTCACGTGCTCAAAAGCGTCAGCGAAGGCTTCTGGGAAATGTAGTACTTTCCAACAATGGCGGGAAGAGAATGGAAATTGCAACGATTTACAAGAAAGGTAACAAAAATAGGTCGATAAATGGAAAGACTACAGCATATGAATATACTGTTAGCACGTTGAATACATATTGTGATATTTCTGGACAATAATCTCCACAAAATGATGTTTTTGTGTTGAGTGAAAGTTTATTTTTGACCCTGAAAACATTTGTTTGAGAGAAACAATCTTCATGACTGGATTAACCTCCTATAGGGCCAAACTAACAAATACTCATTGAATCATTTAAAGACCTTTCAAACAAAAATGCCACAAATTTTAGTATATTGAGTATATTTGAGGTAAAAAAAACAAAGCATTTTGAATACGTTAACTCAGGTATCAGGGAAAAATCAGTCATTTTTCAGTATTTTCTGCCATTTTATTCACTGAAAAATCAATCCCTTATTAGAGAAAATAATTGCCAGACCTTTTGATAATGAAAGTAATTGTTGGTTGCAGTCTTACAGTTCTCCTGTGATGGAGTAATGCAACTTTGTCCAAGGTTTTCTGTGTTTACTTGTCAGAAAAACAAAAAGCATCTTCATAAAATGCATCTTCACAACAGATGAAAACAAAATAAGCCAGAGACAGAAACCCTCTTCAAGACCAGGCCCAAAAGATGGAGGATGTCAACATTGTTGATATTGTACTTCAGTGCTGCAATTTCTAACATATCTGCAAATATTCAAATTATGTCGAAATACCTTACTACAAAAGTGAAACTAAACTAGTAAACTAAAAGCAAATAAGTGAGGTTTGATTTAAAAGAGTATTAAATCTTTTTTTATTATGCTAAAACTACATTTTTCATCGTTTGAAATTAGCATAATAGGCACCACAGGCAAATTAAGGCTGTAACTAATTATTTTTCACATTTTAATTGTCAATTAACCTGCTCATTATATTCACATTAGTCAGAGAAACAGTGAACAAAGCCTGTAATGAATCCCACAGTCTAAGGTGACCTTGTCTGTGTCTTGTTTAGTTTGACCAACAGTTTACAATGATATAAAACACAAGAAGTAGTATTTTGAAGCAGTATCACAGTAATATTGTGTACTTGTATTACATTTCCATTGGGTATTACACAGGACAATAAGGAAATGTTTTACATTTTTATGATAAATGTCTTAAATTATTAATTTATTATCAAAATCGTTGTGACTTTTTGTTAATTGACCTGTTGTTTCAGCACTACACTGATGTGTGTCCCTGTAAAATATCAAAATGTGTAACTGTACAAGTGCTTTTACTGATAATTAGTGATAATTAAAGAATAAAGAACTGTCTGAGTTGAAAATGAGCCACCACACAGAATTACTGTGCCAGCTGCTTTGGCAGATATATTCTGCTCTGTAAAAATATATTGCTGATGGGTACAATATACTTACAGTGGCTTGGGAGTTTTGTAATATAAAAAATGTTCCTTTTCTGTCCAACAATGGTGAAGGTATGTGTGTTTTCACATGTCTGCTGGGTATACAGCGCGTCAGCACAGCAAAGCAGTGCGTAAGCAGAAGCACTGAGTCACTTATTCTAGTTTGAGGCCAGCTGTGTGCTAGATAAAAGAGCATGTAAGCATATTGCTCTGTACTCTGTGATAGATATGCACCTTCATTTGAAACCTACCCTTCTGCAGTCTTTGCTGTTTCTTTTCACAGGATTAGAATCCATACTGTGTGGCACTTCATGAAAACACATGCTGAATATACAAGTGGCATTTAAATACCCTTTTAATTCACTGTAGGTTTTATCTGAAGTTTGTCTTTGTTTTGCTCTTTCCTGTAGAAAAATCTGCCCCCTGAAGGAGGAGAGGTGTAGGTCCACAGCCGAGGTCCTGATCGTGTGCCACCTCCTCTGCCTGTCTGCAGAAAGCCTCCAGCAACATCTAGAAGAGCAGAAGTGTAAGCAATCTGTGTCTGTCTTCTTTTTATTGGTATTTGCCCCGCAGCAAACAAATGTTCTCCCTGTATATTCTAATAAGCCTTGTCCCGTGTTGGAACAGCACATCACATACCAACACACAAAACAATGCAAGGCAGTAATGATGCTGACCCCGCAGAGCTGAGCAGCTACTGTTTAGGGTACAGAGAAGAGACAGTCTGTACAACAGCACGTTTTCAAACACTTAAATGGGCCATCATTATAATTTCATGTGACCTCTTGTGGTCGTGTGAGTAATGACAGAAGTTAAGACGTAAGTATTGGGACGTTATATCGCCGCAAAACTTCTTAGGGAGGATGATTTGGTTTGCAAAGTGTCTGTATATATAAAAATATTGGTTTCTTTTAACCATGACCACGATTTTTACTTAACTTTAATCTAACAATTTTCTCCGATTTAGTCATTTTTGTCAACCTGTTTAGAGACTGGGTTGGTAGCAAAGTCCTTTTTCACTCAGCCAGATGTTGTTGCCGGAACAAGATTATTATGTTATTTCAAATTTGTAGTTTGGATTTAATGCCTACCAGTTACAAACTACAATAGGTATGACATCTGATGATTTTCTAATCCGCTTTATCTAGTTCAGGGTCACAAGGGGTTGAAGCCTATTTCAGAACACACGTCAGACTAGACACAGTGTTCACCTGGACAGGTTGGCAGACTATCACATCACACTGTGTTTTCCAGTCGCATTTCAAACTCTGAACCAAAAGAAAACTCTATGCCCGTGGAATTTATCCAAATTTAATCTGGGAAAAGTTGCTGTTTTTCTTTCATATAGTCACTTCTGGTGTTTCCTGTGCCTTTCTACTTTTGTCCTAAAAACAATCATCTCAGAAAATGTCACATTATTAGACATCTCATCCCACGCACTAAGCTGCCAGTAATTCACCCACTGACATGACCCCTCAGTTAATCCCACCATGCTGCTACATCCTGTAATATCATTTTTGTTTTTTCGATTCTCAAACTTTGCTTGCAACGAATCCCACCGACCTTCAAAGAAAAATTGAAAAGATCCAGATTAATAATAAAATGAAAAGATTCAGATTAATAAAATCCCAATATTCTACTCTGTAATCCTCAAAATGAAACATTTCAGCGTGTGTTTTGTTTTGCTGCTGATGTGAGATGTGCAAACAAACAACACAGGAGCTGGCTCAGAGCCGCCAGCATATATACAGCATCAGGTAACACAGTACAGTGTTTAATTACATCCCTGGTAGAGACAGCCCAGACTGAACTTGTCCCTGCACACGCTGCCAGATGTCTAGTTCGCATGACAATAATTGTGATCCCCTCCACACACACACACACACATGCACGCACACACATATGCCATTGTCTTCAGTATTAATGTGAGCTGGACCTTACCCTCTTGACATGACTTGATTCATGTGGGGATGAGACACAGATACTGAATAGTTGATGAGCTGGGAGAAAAAGAAAAGAAGTGGATGGGGTTGGGTGGGGGCAGAAATAGAGAGAGGCTGACGGAGAGGGAGAGGGAGGGAGAGAGAGGGAGAGAGGGAGGGAGCAGGGAGGCGGGTATCCACTCGCCTCGCTCCACACAGCTTCAATAAGCCCTGAGGTTGGGAGCCTTGATGGAAAATTACCTTGTGACCAAGAGGGGAGGTCAGGACTGGTAGAGTCAGACTCCACTCCTCCTGAGAAGAAGAAGAAGAAGCAGCAGCAGCAGCAGCAGCAGCAGCAGCAGCAGCAGCAGCAGAGGGACGATGGCCTGTGCGTTCGGCTGATCACAGGGCAGCGAGGTTGGGCCATGGAGAAACTAAAAGGTCCCGCCGAGGGATGCACTATGGCCACCTGTGGATGGAGAGCCCTGCTTCTCCCACAGCTGAACAGACAGTCGCTGTACGTGTACGGCAGCGAAGTGGCCGTGGAGAAGGAATGCATCCGACAGCTGGAGAGCGGAGTCTTTGTCATTCACCCTTTCAGCCTCATGAGGTATTTAATATATCTGATAGATTCAGGCCAGTCCTGTGCCGAGACACTACCCACACTGTTAGTGTGACTCTATCTTGTAAAGTTGTTTAGTTTCACTAAGTTTTTGTGGGTAATTATTTGCTTCATGTTTCTCCTGGGATTTATACAGTGTTACCATATCTCATCTTGTTATTGTCATCCATGTTACAGCTGAAATGATGAGTCCTTCAAATGATTAATCATAAATTAATAGAAAATAGGAACAATTTTGATAATACTTTCTTTTTTTTTTAAAGTGACAAATGTTTTCTAGTTCCAGCTTCTCACTTTCACAGATTTGCTGTTTGTTTATGGGAAAACAAGCAACTTAATTGTAACACCTTTCTGACATTTTATAGAATAAACAATTGGTCAATTAATTTAGAAAATAATCAATAATGAAAATAATCATTAGTTGCTGCCCTGCTCCATATTTTTGCATACTGCATTATTAATTAGTATAAAGCATGATAACAATGCAACAATTCATTATGACAATGATTTGCGTTGCACTAAACCTTTTCCAGATGTGAGAACAAATATAGAAACAGATGCAGTGTAACTGGAACATCTAAGAAAAACAAAATAAAAGAGCAACTAAAATTAGAAAATCAATAAAAGAAAATTAAAATGATTATTACTCTTATTACTCTGTGAGGTGAATTTAAGGATAATAGCTGAGGATTAGAAGAGGGAAAAAACAGATGGATCAAATGGCTGCTTTAAGAACATGCTTTCATAGACGGCTGGTTTTGCATTATCCATGCAGTACTGTTGTTATTAGTGTGTAAGGCGATCAGTTGGAGTGAAAACAGAGAAGGAAAGAAACAATTGGGATCAGAGAGCAGAGCTATTTGAGCCCTGGATATTGAACCTTGGCTGAGGATGCGTGCTGTTACAGTATCAGAGAAAATCAGCTTCCCTTACCGGCTGCAGCACGACTGTCTAATGAGTCCTTCTGGCAAACGAACTGAGGGTTACTCAAAAGTCACACATGCCCACACTCGCGTATGTCTTTCTGATGTTTTCCCTGTAGGAGTTACTACATCATGTGCATGATGGCCATCACGTTTCTGAACCTGATTGGGATTCCCATGGAGATAGCTTTTCTGGATGGAAACAGCGGGCTGGCATGGGAAGGATTTAACGTGTTCTCAGACACGCTGTTCCTGATAGATGTGGCTCTGAATTTTCGGATGGGCATCATAACAGAGGACGGGGAGGTGAGAGTGGCTGTACTCTATTTTCAGACACAATCTGGAAGACTATAATCCCTGCGCAGACAAGCACGTACAATCCATCTCTGCCCCATCTGTAATCTACTCAATACACGAAAGGCTAGATTAACAAACTCCACCCCTCATCTCCTGGACATGGGCGAAATTGGCACTTGTTGTTTGATTTTATAACAGGGATTATTGTATTGGATGAATGAGAAGTATAACGTTTCCAATTAAGTATTATGCAGACTATATCCTGTTTGTTTTCATCTGCTCATGCTTTGTGACTTCTATCTTGCCAATCACAAATTGCCCATCTGTGTTGTTTTCACGTCTGTGGTGTTTACTCTGGACCACACGAGCATCTGGTTTTGCCAGATTTATCCTCGGTCGGTTTCTGCCCATTTGAAATATTCATGCATGAGCTTCAGCAACAATCCTACATCGCTGTCAAATTAATTCAGATTTTCTTTGAGGACGCTGCTCATCTCATGCCAGCATCACCGTCTCCCTTCGTTTTGGACAAACTCCCACAATATTGTTTCAGTTCAAGTGTTAAATTATACATCTGATCGTGGCACGTGCTGCACAGCGTCTTCATCCATCTGCTCAATCTGCCGCTTTGTTCTTTTTCGCAGGAAGCTATTCTGGACATCAAGCGGATCCGAGTCAGTTACCTGAGGACATGGTTCATACCGGATGTTATAGCTGCTTTCCCAATCGGCTACATCCTGCTGTTTGCGGTAATAATGAACAGACTGTTGAAGCAGCAAAAAGCCAACAGTGTGCTGCAGCGTTTGTCACTTCACAAAGCAATCGTGCACTTAATTTTACAATTTGTTCATGGTTCATTAGCAGTCATAAAAGTTCTTTACAGACAGGAAGTAATGAAGAAAAGGAAATTAAATGATGAAGAAGAATAATAAATACATACATTTTTACTTCTACTATCCCAGGACTTGCAGTACCACAACGATGACAACCCCTCCAAGACCAACAAGATGATGAGGATACTGATGTTTGTGCGGATCCTCAGCTTGATCCGACTCGCTCGAGTGTCAAGACTCGTCAGGTTCTTCAACGAAGTGGAGAAAGTAAGTTCACACGCCCGACCGTCTTCAAAGCTCACCCCTGAAACTCAATCAACCTTTTCTCCCGCCTGCAGATACCTTACCAGGCCGGGCTCCGATGACAAATCTGACTTTGGCCACTTACAATGTCATTTGTAAAACGAGAGCTGGCTCACAGCTCATCGATCAACAATTGTATTATTTTTTATTTTTAGCAGAGTTTGTCTTTTTCTAAACACACGTACCCAAAGTTAAGTGCTCAAGCAACCGAGGTCTGAAGAAAAGAAAAAAGGGATGGGAGAGCTCAAATTGTTTATGTTCATGGTCACCTCATAATGAAACACAGTATATCTCGGCTCTCTTGATATTGCATAATGCATGTTGTCTGGAAGCCTTTAATCGGCAGCCAGCGCCTAAAATAAATTCTCTTGGTGTATGTTTTGGTGTCGTGGTGGATACTGAAGCCTCTCTCTTTGGAAATTGAAATAATTTACTTAATCCTCTTCGTTCCCGGGGTGGACAGTGAATCCACAGTGAGCTCCCTCCAATGCTCCCCATCCTTCCCTCCTTCTGATTTAAGTTCATCTTTGTTAGCTCGTCCAGAACGGCTCTGTGCCAGGTCATTTCTGCTCCGCCAGGTTTTCTTTTGCCTGGAGGAGTCAATCTCAGTGATACGATCTGCCTCCACTTCAATCACAGGGTCCAGCCACTGCTGTGGCTTCTGTCACGATGTTCTTACTTTAGATTTTAATGTAGAATTCCAAGCTTGGGATTTTTTCCGGCCAGAAGATGCCACGTAATCTCCTTCGGCTTCCACTGTGGTTTATTACAACCGGGATCCGTACATTAGGATGGACTTGACGTTGCTGTCATATAATTGGCCTTTTGCTATTTTGGCTGTGTTTCCTTGACTTCCAGATGTTGCAGAGTTTCCCCAATCTTGCATTGTGTTCTGATTTTAAAAAAGTGACCTTCTCCACAAAGTCAAGTGCCTCACCTTTTATTAAAAGTGGTGCTGAAATTGTTGTATTGATTGTACATCACAAGAACTTTCGCATTGTTGGTGTTGCAACGTGTTTGCTTTTGTATGTTATAGCTGATGGATGCAATAAATATTTTTGGTTACTTTATTTAATTAACTGTAAGATTGGGTTAGACCAGGCACACTGGAAAATGGAACAAAGGGTTAAACCAATCTCTTTTTCAGAGTTCTGGCCATCGCCTTCATTTATGATGGCAGCACTGTGCAGTAAAGGGGGATTCAGCAACATTTCAACTGCACTCACTTTCGGTTTTACCTGCAAATTAAGTGGTTTAGGTGATCTGGCTAAACTGTTGGCTTGTTTTACAGCCTGTCTGATCGTCTGACTGCTCATGTTTCTTGTCTTGTTGGACTTGGTTGTAGTGATGTTGTCATGTTCCCAGATCTCAGCATTCACTTTGGTAAATACCAAGTTCTCATAGCCGAAGGAAATAATGAACAAAACTATGAGAATTAGACCCAAGTTGTAATAAAGCAAAATAATCTTTCCTACTCTTTTATGGCAAGTTAAGGTCAAAACAAGGGACCTCAGTTCTGCATGATAAATACAACTCTGTCCATATTCTGCTCAACTTTTGTCATCATGACTGCCAACATTTTTACATTGTTTTCAAGGTTTTTCTCTGCTCACAGTGGATGTTGAGTCACTGTAACTTAGCCACTGAGAAGACGTATTAACCCACTGTCCTAAACAAAAAGATATTTTGATATTGTTGCAGGTGTGCCAGTGAGTGCGTGAGTGTATTCTGTTTGTACATATTATAGACTTGGGAGAGGATAACGCCACAACGGCTCATGTTTTCATGTCATCTCTTTGCGACAGGTGTCCAATGCAAACCTGGAGGTGGTCCGCCTCTTCTTCCGCATCTTGTCTCTGTTCATGATGATTTTCCTGCTGTGTCACTGGAACGGCTGCATCCAGTACTTTGTGCCCATGTTGGAGGAGTTCCCCACTGACTGCTGGGTCCGCAAAGAAAACCTGATGGTAAAACTCATTTCACAAAACGTTCTCTAGACGAACACGGTGTGAATGATGATTGTTGGTGATGAGGTTTTTGTGAACGAAGAGTAAGAGTCGTCAACTATCCACCGCAGGCTCAAAGAAATAACATCTTAAGAAACTCTTTGTGGTGCTTTAAACATCTGCACCACATGCTGTGTTTTAAATTCATGTGAAGATTTGTTGTTGTTGCGAGATTAGAGGGTTATCCAGCTCCTCTTTGGACTTAACTCAAGTTTTCCCGTATCACGAAGCTGGCTCACTTTTAACCGGGTTATATCACTATGGCAACCCGTGCTGCAGGGCTAATCTGCACCGGAGCAGATTAACCTCAGTGGATCAGATCGAAACCTGTCAACAACCCAACTACTGACCAATCTGAACCAAATAATAAAGAGCAATAGATATCTGATCATGTGATACAGGGTTGATGCTTTCGGAGATGCTACTTACTATGACATTAAGAGACTTTGTGATGATAATTGGAAATAAAAGCTAAACCCTCTGAGGTATTTTATTAGAATAATAATCCCCAAACTGTTAAATATTTCCTGTTGTTATTAATTCAACGTGCCAGTCAGATTAACCTTATCAGACATCAACTACTTTTCTCCTCCTCTCTGCTCTCCTTTCTCTGAAATAGGCTGACGTCTCTTCTAAATTTTTTATGTGCATCAAAAATTATATAATAGTTTTTTTCATCATCAGACAATAAAGCAAAAAATACTCACTTTTCACTAAAGACTCTTTATAATAAATCCTGTGCTTTACTTCAATATTTGGAAATTATTATTAGTGTTTCTACAGCTTCTTATTCAGTTCCAGTCATGTGACCATATTGTTTACAGTCACCTGGTGGAGTACGACTTTCTGCTGTCACTATAACTGAATTTACCTGCAGGTTAACACTGGTTTATCTTGTATCATATACGCACTTTATTCATGGTTCTCTGTCACATGAATGCAGTTACAGCCAGACAGGAAAACTCAGTTAACTGAACCAGTTGATAACCAGTTCAGTGATACTGGTTTTCCAGGACGGTCGATGTAAGTTGGACTCAGTGAAGCCAGATAACCTCAAAAGGGCCAGACTAAGTTGTACAGGGCACAGATTCACAAATTCTACCACTAATGATGAAAATATTTCTCCCAGAATGCCACAGTGATCGTGAAGTACTCGTGGGGAGTTTTTCGAGCTCTCTCCCAGATGATTGCTCTCTCTTACGGCTCCATGGACGCTCCAACAAGTGAGAACTATTGATTTTCTTTATCCAGCACTAACAGCATTGAAGTACAGATCCATTACATTCTCCTTCAGATATAAATACACTAAGTGAGCTGGAGTCTCGGCATCTTGTTCCCCAGACTATGTTGAAATGTGGATCGTCATGGTCAGCATGGTGTCCGGCTGTCTGATGTACACCGTCCTCGTGGCCAACGCTACAGCCATGATCGCCAACGTCGACCCGGCGGCCAAGGAGTACAAGAGCAAGGTCCTCCTGTGTGATAATTACTTATAATGATTTGACAGGTTGCAATTCAAACTCAAAATTCATTTTCTAATAATAATGATTTTTATTTGTAGAGGCACTTTTCAAACCCAAGTTGCAAAGTGAGACAAAAGATATTATGAAAAGCGAATTAAAAACTGAATAAAAGACGGATAACAGTAAAATAAAAACTCAAATAAAATCAAGGTAAGCTCTAAATGAATATGTGTTTTAAGATTTCACTGACTCACCAGAATATTTAACATTTGTTGAATATTGGTTAAACATTTGTTTTATAAAATCTCTCAAATAATGAGCTATATTATATTATATTATATTATATTATATTACAGAGACCTTCTGAGTTAATCATATTGTAAAAAATTTGATAGTCACTTAATATTACACAAACTTTTGCAATTCATAGGAGTGAAGAATCAAAATAACAATTTGATTTATTTTATGCCCTTTAATTATTTAATGGTCTAATTATTAAGGTAATTTGGGGATTGAAATTTATATTTTTCATGTGATATTTCTTTATTTTCTTTATTAGTTGATATTTTCATTTTTTTAATATTTCTTTTTATGAATGTAGTTATTTATCTTAGAGTCGTCAGTAGGAAACAAATGGGTCAAGGCTTGTTTTTTTTCATTCATGCACAGTAACTCAGTCAGTGGCTCTCTGAAACTGACAACTAACAGTGATACATTATCATCATTATCATTATTATTATTATTATTATTATACATTTGGTAGTGTAACGCTGTGTGTTAAAAGACTGTGACTGTCCACAGATGAGCCGTTTGGAGCACTACATGACCTTCATGAAGCTCCCACCTGAACTGCAGCTTCGCATCAACAACTACTACCAGGCTCGCTACGGAGGGAAGTGGTTTGATGAGAAGGACGTCATAGACACAGTGTCCTCAGCACTGAAAGAGGTACAGATTTGAACTAAAAGCTCATCTCTGGACTGCTGCATCCCATATTGATGCCTTTATAGTATGAAGTGCTGCGGTTCTTCCATGATAAGTGTATCTCAGAGGCAGAGTAGGGGATTCTGGAAACACCTCTCCTACATCCCAGGTGCATGGAGAAGGGAAAAAGTCTGAAGAGCACCTTCTTGATGGAAGTTGAAGTTGTGCCAGATGCAGAGCTGCATCTAGTTTTTATTTTCATGATGACTAAACCTGCAGTTATCTTATATACTTACAGACTTTTTTTGTTTGAGCAACCGTCCTAAATCCAAAGATATTCTATTAGCAACAATATGAAAAAGATAATGGCAGCAAATTCTCACATTTGAGAAGCTATAAACTGCTAATGTTTTGCAAATTTTCTGTCTTTCATCTAAGTTTGTGAAGCTGCAGTGCAGGAAACCCATTTTAGTTATTTTAACAACCACAGTATTTATGTGCAGATCACAGATTCTTTTTAACATCACACTAATTTTATTGACTCATTCATATACTTAGATATACATAACATATACATATATATATGTTATTCATTAAATGTCTTAATGTCATTCTTGCTTTATAGTCATTTAATTGCTCCCGTTATTCATCTTAATTCTTTCTTTCATGTGAATTAAACATGTTTTTTATAATTATTTGTATTTATTTTTCAGCAAATCCTGATGGTGATGTGCAGCCGGCTGCTGAGAAAAGTGCCAATATTTCAGAGCAGAGATGAAAACTTCATCAATGCTGTCCTCCCCAAACTGGACTACGAGGTTTTCCAGGAGGGAGACGTCATCGTCCGACAGCACGTCCCGGGCGACCGCATGTTCTTCATCGACCACGGCCAGGTCCTCATGGAGACTGACTCCTACGAGAGGGAACTGTGTGATGGAGACTTTTTTGGAGGTGGGTTGGATTTACTCTTATTTTTGAATATCTGGAACATCGTGGAAAATATTTGTTGACATGAAAAAGCGATTTCCAGACAGCGATAGTCAGTGAATTTGAAGTGGGAGAGAAGGAATTAAAGGAACATCAGGGAATCTCACTTTAGAGGCATTAACACCAGAATGTGTTTTACAACTCAGCTAAATGAACTGGAAATCAAACTGAGTACATCACATAATAAGTACAACAATAAGAACACCAGAGCGCTGTTTAAGTGTTACATAATGAACATAATGAACGAACAAAAACAACAAAAAGTGCTACAAGCGTGTGTTTACATTTGTGTTTCCACTGTGTGAACACATCCAGGTACATTATGCATGAGGTGCATTAATTAATTTAAAATGACGTTTTTACAGTGGTTGATTCAGGTTGATATTCTGAGGTCAGTATAAATGTGTGATGACCAGTAGTGTGTGTTCAGTTTATCGAATTAATTGATTAACATCTCACAGCCATTGAGGCTCAGTTCAGTCAAATCACAGAAGGCCGTGCGGTATAATTAGATTAGTTTATGTTTCATTACCCCGGACTCTGAGATATCTGTCTCTGAGGTTTCTGCCTCCGCACCAATACAATGGACGTGAATGAAATTCCATATAGTGCTTAAAGCATTAAATTAAAACTGTGTCATTGTGACCTTGTGGTTAAGACACATACTATACACTGATCACAATGTCTCTGCTTCAATGTGAGTCCCACTCTCTTCACTCATTTCCTGTCACCTCTCCACACTCCTACTTTTTAATGAAGGCAAAAATGAAATAAAATAAGCAGCAACATGGTTTTCAAGAAACAGTTTGTCAGAATGCAAAGAATATATTGTCAGTTTTTAAGGGACTATTTCTTTGGTGGAAAGTAGTTCCGGTAAAATTGTTCAAAAGCCCTGCAACAATAACTGCAACTAAAATAAATAATCCAAATTGTTAAATTGATGTTATTTTGTTGTTTGTTGGAACTTTGTCAGAGATGTGGCTCTCTGGTATCTAAACACTACGTCCAACAGAGGTTGTATATCACGGGGCTGTTAGCATTGTAAACCACAGTCTCACTGGAGGAGGACATTACGCCAAACTCCATTTTAAATATCTGTCAATTTTCTGTCTCACGAAAACATATAACAGTTACACTCTGGATAATCCACAGAGCTCGCTGTGAACAGGTTTCACTGGAACTACGTTCTACCAGAGGAACAGCTGACAGCTTGTTCTGTGGATTATCTATAGTAACAGGGATCATGTTTCTAGGAAAAGATGTTGCTCTCGTCCTTTTTAGGTGCTGTGAGCTCCACAAACAAAACTACATTCCCCTCCATTGCATTGGGGGGAAAAAAAGTCTCTATGACAGATATTTCAAAACGTGGACAAATAAAAACAAAACTATCTGCATGTATGTATGCATGTACTATCTGTCTTTTTAAATGAATATATTAGATTATTGTGTATATAAGGGCAGTTTTTACAGGAAGCTAGAACGGGTGCAGACAGGAAGACATTACGCTTAAGCAGCTGCCATCTGGAGATTTTGTTAATTAGTTCACATCAATATATTTTAATTTACTAATAAACCAAAATTTATTTGGATTTAGATTTTAGTGTGATTTTGAAAGTTTATTCTTCTATTGTTTGTCACATCTGCAAGCTTCTGTTTGTTAACGCAGGTGAGCACGGAGTTTGTTTTTTTCAATCACTGTCACACTAAAGTGAATAAATCTATCTTTTCCAATTTTGGGGGATTTATTTAATTCTCGGGCTTTAAGTGGGAACAGGTCCTAATCTTTTTGGCAGCAAACCTCAGCAGCGTTTAGAGCTAAGCAGGCTTCCCGAAACAACTCAGCTAAGTCTGGTTATTTAATTTAGGATTAATTGTCAGAGCTCATCCCCGTCATTAGGGTTTACTCGCTCATTAACCACGCTCTTGTGGTTCCCTCTGTGTGTACAACAGAGACGTGCGTGCTGACCAAAGGCAAACATCTGGCCACGGTGAAGGCGCTGACCGACTGCCAGTGCTTCTCTCTGTCCTGTAAGGACTTTCGGGATGTGCTGGAGGGCTTCCCAGATGTCAAGAAGGACTTAGAAAAAATGGTTCAGCTCGACTCGGATGGTGAACTCGTATAAGAGCAAAAACAGCACTTGGACTTCTTTACTTTAGGAAAAAGAACAGGAGGTGCGGAAATTTCCTGGACGATTTATGTTGTCATGGGATGGACAGTAAGACTGTGGCTGAGTCAGGATATGTGGACACTTATTCATGGATGAGATGGACACTTTTAGTTTTCTGTCTTCTAAACTGTCAGTTATAAGCAATAAACAATAACCTCAACAGTAAAGACGGGTCAAACAGTTGATCTCTGCTTCCTTGTTGATGTTGCTATTTAGCATTGATGTTTGGAAAGTCAATGCATGTCTTAGTGACAAAACAAGACGGACTTAGTAAGCACTGAAGGGACATTTTGATCCGCTTGTTTTCCTTGTTTTGGCCGTAATTCCTATCAACACTGTACTCCTCGAGTTAACTGCTGAGATCTGCAAACATGTCAACGTTGTTGAGACAGAAGTGAGATTGGGTAAGAAACACAAGCGGTCAGACAAACATAGTTTTAAACAAATTACTACCCAACAGCTCAAAAATACTTCACTGTTAAACTGAACTCTGGTTCAACTTTGATCTTTAGTTAATTTAGATAATTTGGCTAAAGTTAAAACAGCAGCTGTCTGACTTCTTGTGTTTCTTCTCCCTCTGGACTTTGTTGTATCTATCAGCGTGTTCATGAATGAGCATGAATGTCTGTACAAAATTTGAATCCATCCGTTTTTTTGTTGAGCTACCGTCCGAACGTTACCATCCCTGGACCTCCAATACTGAGTAAAAATACTGTATTGAGTATCAGCGAGTACGCAAGTCTATGCATTGATCCAACACCATGTAATTTATTAATAAACTTGGATAAAATTACAGTTTTCCCAAAAATCAATTCTTATTCGCTGCCGTGAAACTGTAGCCTACACAGGGAGTTGATGTGTGCAGCCACCAGCAACTACTCCTTAAGAGCAGTGAAGAAGAATTGATTTCCGGTAAACAGCGTAGAGTTACTTTTCTAATATTACACTGGAGGGTCCCACCAGTAAAAAGCCAACGTGTACAGTATGAAAGGCTTTAATTTCGAGGGGGCGGCTCTAGTGTTAGGACGACTAGTTATAGGGATTGTTATTCCTAGATTTATTTTTTTTTAATGATTGACAGTCAAATAATAATAAAAGAAATATTCTATGGCCGTCATGTATCTGTTCATGTGTTACAGAGGGTTTAACCTGAGCCATGCCAGACAAACATGGGCAGCAATCATATCACATCCGTACAGGATTAGTAGTATACAGCTGCTGTAAGCTGCGAGGAAGGTAAAAAATCATGTTTGTCATTTTTCCTTTTCTCTAAAATGACATTTATTTTGAAGTAATATTACACGAGACAAGTTAATGCCAGTGTGAAAGCAACAAAAATAAAGCGGATACTGTAACATGATTATGAAACATCTGTGTGAGAACAGCAGGTGGTTTCCTCCTCGCCTCCCTTTCATCCAAACACGCACACGGTGCCCGAGGCCAGACGGTGTTTGTACTCGTAGAGGTAGTAGGAGGCTGGGGGGAAGTTGCACTTCATCTCCATCCTGCCCGGCACCACATGGACGGCCACGCCAGACCCCAGCCCCTCCTGCAGCTTCTTCAGCATGCGTGAGGCCAGGTAGCGCCGCGCCCTGCCCGGGTCCTCCTCGATGGAAGCGTACACCTCAGGGGGCGGGTTGGGGATCTTCCACTCCAAGTCCACGATGAGCTGGTGGATGCGGCTCTTGTCCAGCGAAGTGGGAGTGTCACGGTAGCACGCCATCACATGGGGGATTGGAGCTTCAGACGCCACAGACAGGAAATTGTTGGGCTTCTGTTCTGCCGGGGGAGCTTCCTTTTGTTCCTCCGCCTCCTCAGTCTTCTCCTCCTTCTCCTCCTTCTCGTTCTTCTCGTCCATCTCGCCCTCCTCCAAGGGTCCCACAGTGGGGTGGAGCATCACCGCCCAGCGCAGCCAATCGTAGTTCTTCTCCAGGGTCTTCAGGATGCTCGTGGCTGCGTCTTCAGGGGGTGCGCGGTTCTGCACGGCTTCATGGAGCTGTTGCCGAATATCCTCTTCCGCCTGCTCCATAAAATATCCCAGGCAGCGGCCACCCGTGTTCTTCATCTTCCTGTAGAGGGCGCCCATGCGGTCGGACCAGGTCTTCATCAGCAGAGCCTGATCTCTGCCTGTCAGAGAAGCCTGCGTGAAGAGACACAGCAGACCGGTGCCCAGGACAAAGTTTATCTGTTCACAGAGAGGGGAGGAAAAGGAGAAAGAACGCGCTTTCAAACTGTGGTTTAGATCAAATAGTTTTAACATGTTTAGAGTCTAAAGGTTGTGGGGACAGAAATCCTTTAATAGTCCTTTAACGGTCTAATGGAGCCTCAGGAACTGACAGTCCTTTTTAAAAATTCGCCCTTTTCCTCTTAGTCACAGAAACGGTAAATTAGACCAATAACAGATTAAATAGTGAGGAGATGTTTGTCATTTGCACACACACAGAGCATATGTGCTTTAATACAATTTATAATTTCTGTCATTCTTGCAAGCTGATTGAATGCTGTGTGCAAGTTTGATTGGTCAGCGACTTTCTGTTGCAGTTTCAGCTGTGATAGTTCCTGGGTCATCAGAACGTACTAAGGTTTGTTTTCTTTTCCCCGACTCTAACGTCAAACACTTCCAGGAGATATAACAGCTGACTGCTGCTTCCTCTGCACAGAGCAGTCGAACACTAGGCAGAGGTTTGGATCTCAGGTTCTAGTAGATAGTCATTTCCCATGAGCAGAGAAGCGGCCGTACCCAACACCAGCACATAATTTTAATACATCATTAGCCTCTTCGTTAGTGAAAATGAGATGTTCTCCTCTGTTGCTGTCACATTTGCTAATTTTGTCTGGTGTAGTTTACATTAAAATCAGGCCTAGCACTGTTTTAATGAGTTGTCTATGACGCTGTATTGTCTTTAGCAGTACACCAACCCATCTGGGATTTCTGGCGACGACACTGACCTGAAAAGTGTTTCCAGATCTCATCATTACAGCACAACAGAGGCTGGTTACGACTGTTCTGGCTCATTCTCTCAAACCGAAGTGACCACTTGGCCCCCGTGAGGCCGTCCACACTCCTCTCTTTCCTCAAAATAAACCTCGCAGATGTCACAGACTCATTGTAAAGCTATGAAACGTTATCCCAGGTTAGAACAGGGAGTCTGTCAGCCTCTGCAGATCTTTTTGTTGACGTCAAAGAGAGTTTCAAGCATGAAAATAAATGGGGGCATGGTTATTTTAGTTTTGAATTACTCATCCGATTTGAAGTGTACTTTATAGTTTGTCTGATTTACAAAAAAAGAAAAGACATCTTCAGAGTTCTTGTGCCACCAGGAGAGAAAAATCCAGCATGACACAAAAACTTATCAACTACAATGTGTTTGTATATGATAAGTTTTACAAGGTTAAAGAAACGTAGCTGTGGTTTCTTTGCTCAACAAGGTCACGTTCTCCGGGTCTGGAGGCGGTGACTTTGATCGTTAGAGTCAGTCATAGATGTCGCTGCCCTTTGTCTCAAAGCGCTGTGGATTCCTCGGCTCCTTGCAACAGGATCAAGCTAGGTTCGTTGCATCAAATTGTTTATTGGGTAATTTCACTGAGATTCACTCCGACCGCAGCGTGAGGGCAAATTTAGCCCAATTCTTTGCAGCTCAGTGAAATCACCGGGCTTTTATCTCACTCAGTGCATTTATGCAAATCAGGTCACGGTGCAAACAAGTCCTTGAAAAGAGCACTGCACAAACAGATCGCTCCTTCAGCACCGATTTCAAGCTGAATTTGCTTCAGCATTAAGGCTCATCCACTGAGTCTGGCCCTAAAGCCCCTTGATTAGTCGACTATGGACTAATTAGAGTTTCCAGGATGAAAACCCTGTCTTTACAACAGTGAAGAATAACAGCTGTTTTGAACGGGCCAACACTTTGTATAGTCCTCACACTGCCTTTAAAATGACCTCACATATCGTAAATGCTGGTGCAACGTAAGTCGTGCCTACAGTTTTATCTGTAAGATAAATGCATAATTAATCTTATGTAACAAGCAAGCCTGTGACTGCTGCAATGTCCAAGGTCCATTTCCTCTGAAAGCGGACACTCATTAGGGAGCAGGCTGGTTCTGTGTGTCTTGCTCGAGGGCACTGCAGAATGACAGATGGACTAATGGACACAGTGACTTTTTATTTTTTTAAAAAGTGAGCGGACCATCCTGTCGTCTGTAGTTTTTATGTAAGAAATAGGACAGAGAACTTTGATCATATGCACAAAAAAAAAAAAAAAGGAAGTGTGCACATGTGTGGTGCTCAAACCTGTGACATTACAGTTACACCACAGTCATGTAATGTGAGTATGAGTATTCAGGTTTTAATTTTAACCCTAAAGCCTGCTCAGCCATCGCAGCACTCTGTTGTCCCTCCTTTTAGTGGATGAAAAAACTCTTTTTGTTTTTTGTTTTTTTGTTTTTCTACACCAGTGTAGGCGAAAGGAACTTGCCAACTCAGCTCACAGGAAAGACAACAGAAGGTTACAGCTCTCCTACATTAAATATTCAGTTTATTTTCATACCAAGAAGATAGATGCTGCATGCTTCATTCCTCACAGGACCTCGATGTTTTTCTGTCACATTTATCTTTTTGGTCTGGAAACTGAATTTTTAATCCTGTACAGCTGTGCTCCTCAATGCTTTTTTAATTATAAACTTGTCCTCAAAGAGATTGAGTGTATTTGCATTATTTTCATGAAATGCCATCTGAAATAGATTCTTAATTCTTGGATGTGATGCCGTTTAAGAATATAAACAGATGACAGACCAGCAGTTTAAAAAGTTATCTGTGCAAATATCCTTTTTCCTCTCTGTCATTTTTAATCCCTCCTACATATGTGTGCACGAGGATGATAGCTGTGTCACCTCAGGCTTCCTCCTGCTGTACTTAAGCCGGGGTGCGTGACTCTGTATAAAGACTTGTAAGATAAGACAAAATGAAACTTTAATGAACCCTGTAGGGAGAAATGAGTTGAACACAGAGACTCCCCGGCCCCTCCACATTATCCCCTGCACCTTCACCAACCTTGACGCAGAACTCCCTCAGCTCCCAGCGTTTGGGCTTGCGGGTCAGTATGAGCTCCTCCAGCAGGGTGGGCTGGTCGGTCAGCGCCGACACTCCCATCAGACGGTTGTAGAGCGCCGTCAGCTGCCTCTCCAGGCGGTAGTCCTTCACGTACTGCAGGAACACCTCCGTCTCCTTCTTGGTGAAGTCTGACTGGGCCCTCACCTGGAACAAGCAGGGATGACAGGTTTCTTTCTCTTTAAGATAAAAGGGTCACTTTTAGGGAAACGTTTAGATGAGCAAGAAATAATATGATTCATATCTTGTCTTGCATTTCATTTTACATCTCTTTGTGTTTGTTATGCATGTGTTTGTGGTCATCTTTCATCTCCTTGTGGTGTTTTGGCGTCTCTGTGGTTATTCTACATTCTTTGTGGTCATTTTGTGCCTCTGTGTGGTTGTTTTTCACATCTCTTCATGAAGTTTTACTAATACTAACACCTTTCCAGTGATGCCCTGCTCGTATTAGCTGGAGGTGGCAGGAGGCTTTTCAACACTTGCAACCATTGTTAAGGTTTAAAACTTGAGTTTGTTCAGATGCGCTCAGAGGACAGTGGTTGGTTAAATCTGTAGGTTTCCTTCTTAGAACATATCACAATAATGACGATCGTGTTGCCAATAGGTTTGACTCTCCACCATATTTATCTCTTTTTACCTTTTGTAGACTTATGTCATTTCCTCCTATATCAACAAACAAACCCTCATGGCCTATTAAATGAGTCTCACGGGACATCTTCAGTGTTTGTAAAAGGGACTAAAAGTGAAATACAAGTTTATTTTTAGAGCAAGAAGACTTGAAAATGACAAATTCCAAAGCCAGAATTTAATCCTCCACCCTGCTGCCACCCCCTTTTTTTAATTTCTGCTTGTTGTAGTTGTTCCTTGTTGATGAGGAGCCACATTTTCGTTAATATTCTCACGTCAGTAAAAAAATTAATGAATAAGTGAAAGAAAAACATTTTCTCTTAACATTTTAGAATGATTACAAAATAAAAGGCATAAGCCTGTTAATACTAAGTCTGGCACAAACTAAACAGATGCTTCAATCATACATCTGGTCACATATCTACATTTACATAATACACTTAGCATGATGAGTTCAGTCACAGCCTTGAATCAGTGTAGGGAAACTGGCAGAGTGCTTGCTACTCCTCAAGGTCAGCTCCACCTTACAGGCCTTTTATGGTGTTTGTAAAACAAATGAGTCAAATGAGCTGTATATACACATTTTCTTCTCTGCAGCACATTGTTCAGCTTTAATGCTTTAATTCTATGACTGACTCCTTTGTTTTCTGTTTGTGTTCTTCATGAGACGAGGTAAGGAAGTTGATCTCAAGGCTGCTCAAGGACAGTTTCACCTCAGACAACAGCTACAGGTCAAACTAGCAATGAAACATCTGATCCCTGCATCTGTGTGTTTTAGGTTCACATCACTCATCAGGGGAAATAAAGTCCCTGATTTGTTGTGTGTCCTTGAGCAGAACCTTAAATCCCTACCGTTCACAGGAGGGACTGCAAGTTGACAATGTCACGTCTTTTTCCTCTTAAATGCACAGACTAATAAACAGTGGGCTTGGACCTTCCCTCCAGAGACAAGTAGCTGACTGTACTCAGTATAACTGCATGTATCTGATTCAGGGACAGTTTCCTCACCGCTGTGCCCAGTTGGTAGTAGACCACTGCCAGGTCGTCCTCCAGCCCGTGGACTTCCTGGTCATCCAGCAGGCCGTGACCCGTCGCTCCCAGCTCCTGATCAATGTGGTCCAGGTTCTTCTTGGCCAACTCTGTCTCCTCCGCTGTGGCGCTGCCGCCCAGATAGGAGCAGATGCCCTGAACCAGGACCCTGAACAACACACACACACACACACACAATCCTGATTTACTTTGAGCGCGTGATATGAGCAGTGACAGGTCGTCATATGGGAAGGAAATGCATTTGGAAAATACATTATTTGCTTTTTAAACAGGAAATTACTCACTATGTGATTTATGATATTTAAAACTCACCTCACAGTTTGCATGTAGCCCACTGGCTCCAAAACTTTCCCAAACATCGCCATGGCTCCAGAGCTTTGTACTGACAAAAGCTACAGAGAAAATCGAAGAATTAACTCCACATCCCTAATAACTTATGTAAGAAATGTTTGCCATTATTTAGAAAATGATTGAAATTGGTGTAAATCTATTCACTCATCTAATAACCAGTTTACCAGACCACGCCTGAAACCTGTTGAGCTCTCTCTAACTCACCTCAGTTGTTCTGTCTCAGGTTTGTACTGACCTTCACAGTGTGTCCAATATTTATACTCTCTCCTAACAACCAGCAAATCTGATAAGACATCTACACACCTACTGTTCTGTCCGAACTCGACAGGATGATTGGAGTAAAACAAAATCATGATCCATGATAGGAAATTTATAATTAGTTAAGAGGTAGAACTCTTCACACGACCATTTGATCTGTGGGGATTGAAGACAAATAAATGGGGACCTCAGGGGGTCCGTGCATGAAGTGTAATTCTTCTGCAGTTTTTCACGTTGTGTAATGAAAAATGCCAGTTTATATTGTATTGCTTAATGATTATTTTCATTATTTATTGAACTCCTGATTATTTTCTCAATTGAATCAACTCAGTGATTGTTTAGTTTGTACAACTTCAGAAAAAATGACAAATCACCATCTAATTCAGCCAGAGGTCAAAGTGAGCCAAACTTTTGCAATGTCTTGTCTAACTGCTGGACAAATAGGCCTATAAAAGGAAAAGCAGCTAACCATCACATTTGACAAGCTGAAATCCTGAAACTTTTGCCATTTTTGCATGAAAAATTACTCAAATGATTATGTGTCTCCATTAATTTTGTCTAAGGTGACAAATCATTTCAGCTCTAACTGATCATACTGCTGGATAGATTAATCTATGTTTTATATGTAAAATCTTACTTTGCAACAAATAGTTATAGCTGACAGATATATGTTGTAAAGTACATGTAATAAATATAAAGTTGCATGAAAAGATAACAATCAAGTAAAGTACAAATACCTCAAATCTGTACTTAAGTGCAGTATTTGAGTAAATGTGCTTGAACAATTCATTGTTTTAAATTAAGCATAAACAGATTATTATAAATTTATTTATTAAGTTATACTTTTACATTTTTGTCTTTCATCAATTATGAGATACAACACAATAAAAAAAGGCACCTAAATATAATTTAATATATTATGTGATTAAAACAACATAAAATAGAAGATAAAAATAAGCTAAAATAAAATTATGTTGATTGAAATTACATGAATTATTTTTTTCAATAATCTTCGTTCAGTTCCAAATGTCAACATAGGGGGCGCGAACGAGACAATTTGGACGCCGAGCACAAGAAGAAGAAGAATCGGAACTTCCGATTGATACCGGAAAACGCCGAGGCGCCAAAATCGAAAAGTTATTCCTGTCAGAGGAGAGAAGGTAAACAAACGGCTCGTCCGGCCGTGTTAACTGCATGAATTTGTAATTGTTTAGATAATTAAGACTCCTGTCTGAAAATGGACTCGACGACACGGTTCTTCACGAAGCTGAGAAAGCTGGCGGTGACTCTAGAATCGGAAACGGCCAAGCTCCAGCACTCGTTTGAAAACCGCAACAACGACGACGGGGACAGCGGTGAGTGACACACCGGCAAAAGCGAGCCTGTTGTCCGGCCTCTTCAAAGCACGGATAAATCATTCAGCTAGCTTCTACATGTCAATACGAGTTCATTTCTTATTTCAGACACCGCTGCCAAAGCGATGCGAGCATACCACGAACTGAACTGTGAGGTCGGGGACCTAAAGGTACGATGACGTCATGATGGAAACTTCATTAATCTGATATTTTTTAAGGCAGCGTCGTTTAACGGAATAGCAGCCACTTGTGGAGCTAGTTTTAACTTATTTATATACAGTAAGGTGGTTTAGTCCAGTGATTTCCTGAAGGGGTTGTGAGATGATTAATGAAGTAAGAATGAAGAAAAAAACTAAATTCCAATACACACAATTCAAAGTTTAAATAGAAATGTTTCCTTACAGACATGAAATGTGACAAGGAATATACCTGTCAGACGTAGTGGAGTAAAAAGTGCAGTGTTTATCTCTGGAGTAGAAGTATAAAATAGCAGCATCCTCAAAATTGACAGATTTGAAATTAAGTTTGGTGCAAGAGTGACAGCTATATAGATCACACTGCCCTGAAAAGCTGCTGATTAAACATCCTAGACTAATCAATAACAAAGTATTCTTGTTGAAACAGAAAAATTCTTAAAATGACCAATCAATGAATCTGTTGTTATTTGAATGATTGCTTAAGCCATTTGTCCAATAAACTGTCAGATCCCGTATAATAAAATATTACAAACCAATATTTAAAAATATAAGGAATTTTTATATGTAAAAGTTTTTTTAATGTTTCATTCTGCCTGTTTCTAATACACCATGTTTATAACATGTCAGTTTTGTGAAGAATATTATCACAAAAACTATAAATCTGTATAACTGTTAACTTTTGAAAGGAGTGTATTAATGGATCCGGTCTGTCTTCATGCAGGGGCAGATCCAGAGTCAGTTGGCTCAGCAGAAAGCACAGGTGAATGAGGTGAGCAGCTTCATTAAGGCCTGCAGAGTGATGGAGCAGAAGGTCACTCAGGACATCCAGGTTCTAAAGGGATGCTGGGAAAAGTATGGGTACGACGCTCCCAAAGACGCCCAGAGACCAAGCAGTAAGTAACAGTTAATAGAAAGTATTAAGTTTGTAGAGATTGGGTTGGAGTTAGATCTGCACTGAGTTCTACAGTGTTTCCACACTCATTTCCACATTATTGTACAATGATATTAAGTTCCACCACTGAATCTCATAAAGTTAGAAACCATCACATCACACTGTAGCACTTTGCCCCCTGTGTTTCCTTTTGATCTACTGCAGTATTACACTAAAACTGCTGTGGGAATTGGTGCATACAGCAGGCACTGGACTTGTGGCAGTGCATTATTTAAATGGTTGTTATCTTTGTCAGATAATAAGTTTCCCTGTTTTCTCCATCAAAAATGTATTGAGGTAGAAGTGACGCTATAATTTTATAACTTTGACACTTTGTTGTAGCCTTTCTTTTAAAACAGCATACATGGTAAAAGATTTGAAATTCTCTGTCTGTCCTTATACTGAACTTAATGACCTTAAACCTTAGTTAAACCAGGTCTGCAACAGGTTTAAGTAAAACCTCAGATACAGTGACCTCTACAGGAGTTTAGGTGATTTCTACCTAACACGACAACCTAGTTCAGGCTACACAGGTGCAGTTTAAAGTGCAGCTTCTGACCACAACCTCACCCTAACCTTAAACCACAGCTAAGCTAATGACAGCGCAGCAGCTTCATTATGTCTACTGCTCTTAACTATTCACTACAGGAAACAATATGCACTCAAAATGTGTTTTTATTGTGACTTTATCTTGTGCAGAAGACGTGGGTCAGGAGTCAGATGCTGAAGATCAAGTAGCAGATGAGAATAGAAGTAAGTCAGCTGAAGGAGAAGAGGGAAGCGGGGAGGAGGCTGGAGATGATCAATCCTCATCACCTGTAAAAGTGGGGCCGCCGCCCTTCGCTGACGTGCTGCGAACCCCGCAGCTTTCTGACTTTGGTCTGTCTGAGATGCAGCTGAAAAGAGCTCTAGCTGGGGCCGAGTGGTGCTCTGAAGTGCCGCCTATGCCCGAGATGAGCCTCCCTCACCCCTCACTCAACACACCCGCACCACCACCCATGCCCTTAACTCCCAAATGCGCCCTGCGGATGGACGATGACGAGCTGCAGACGCCCCAGATGCATGACTTTGGCATCTCGGAGCACACCATGTGTCTGAACAACGACTTCACCATGGATCTGCTCCGGAAGAACGTTGAAAAGCCCCAAAGGTAAAGCCTGATAAACATTACGAGCAGTATGTGATCTTTATCGACCTCTGCTGGCAACAAGCCGGACTTGCAGTAGTTCTCTCAGGAGTCTATAGTTGCTGCTTATTGCTGCTTTATGAGAGTCCTCTGCTTTAACAGACCCTCACAAGACAAACCTGTACCACCAGCGGACTCTTTGAGGGAGAGTTTGCAGACAAAAGGTAGGAAAATGCCTCAACTACAATCTTTAACTTTACCTCTGTTTATCCTTAGGAGGGTTTCTTATATTTGTTGTTCCTCCTCCTCCTCCTCCTTTTTCTTACGTTCAGTATTATTAAGGACCTGGGTCCTGACCAAGCAGCCTCAGGTTTAAGCCACTCCTCAGTATTGTTTATAATTTTCCAACACTAGTGTCACATGAGAATAACAGAAAGCCCTGAAATGAAACATGTTGTGTTATTCCTCCTTTATCACATTGTTCTTAACGCCATCAGCAGAGAACTTGGAGTCCCCGAAACCACCTGTATTTTGTACCCCGGGCTTCAAAATCAAAAAGACAAACAGTCACTGCTCCCCACCTGCGCAAGTCAGTGGTGACCCAGAATCCCCTGTTTGCCCTGGACACCTTCCTACCACCCCTGAGGTGCCAGCGTTTCAAACCCCATACTTGAACCGACTTGTCAGCAACAAAAAGGTATAAAGGTGTGTGTGTGTGTGTGTGTAACATTTATACATTATATGTAACATTTTTGACATGTATTTCCTCATCCTTTGTGCATTCGCATGTGTTCACAGAGTGCGCAGCAGCCCGAGCCGATCACCATGGACGCAGATGATGACAACCACACCTTTAAACTTCCAACGCCCACTCATAACGGAGCAGCCAGCTCCAAACGCTCCTGGGAGTACAATGTGCCAGAGATGTCTATCATGGGTGTGGAGGACAAGCAGATGCCGGAGATGCCAAACCTGGAGTCTTTTCTGGGAAATTCTCTACAAACTGTAAGACCAAAGGAAAGATTAGTAAAGCAGCCGTGGACCTGTGACTCAAGGCTGGTGATTGCCTAAAGTCTTTCCAATCACAGTCAGAAATTCACAACCCTTTGCTCAAAGTGGTTAAATCAACCCTCACCATCCCTGGCTCAAGTGCCCTTTAGCAAGGCGTTCAACCCCTCAACTGTTCCAAGTTCTGTTTATTATTATTATTAAGTATCTGAAACTTTTTTGTAATTTTAACAACAGAAATGAGCTGAAATTTCTCAAATTTGCTTTTGACTCCTGTGCAGTGAAACAAGGACTTCATATGAAAAGATAATTTAATTTATTTAGTTTGTTTAATGTTTTACCCGTCTCATGTTTACTTCCCAGAGAAGTGCAAAAATCCCAAAGAAGACCAGTGGGCATGACAAGGTGACCAAGGAGCCCACTGTCAACCGTCTGGAGCTGGACGGACCCACCCAGGAGTTCAGCTTGGGGACGCCTCGCATCAGGATGGCTTACGAGGAGCCCAGCACCCCAGAGATGCCGGACCTCAGCTCTGTTACACAGGACATCTGTAAAGTAAGTTGTTCATTCCGATTAAAAGCAGATCTTACAGCTAAAAAGACCTGTAGTGTTGTCGTAGCTGATGAACTGCAGACGCTGTGAATTGCTGGCAGTTTTGATTTCCCTGCCTCCCAAGGAGACTTTGGTTTTATCTCATGCCTGTTTTTTGTTGTTGTTGTTGTTGTTGTTGTTGTTCCCTTTTCACTTAAAATTTCTTTTATTTTGTAGCTTGTGTCCCAGGCTCAGTTGAAGAAGACTGACGTGGCGGTTGTGCACCCAAATGTCCGACCAGAAAAACATGAAAACAGGTGAAGTAACTCAGAAAACCATTTAACACTCACTGGGGACTGAGGAAATGCTGTAGGTGAGGTGGCAACGCCTTCACTAGGATTTATTTTATAGCCTCTCCCTACTAAAGTTGAAGACCAGATGAGATCAGAAAAGAATATAAGTTAAAGATACTGAAGGATCTAGTATCATTTCATATATATTCAATACATTTGGGAGTTTTGGGGTGGCTCTTGTTTTTGTTTTTTTTCCCTCCATCTTGTTCTGTCCTGATGTCCTTCAGTCCTGTAGTTTTCAAATCCAGATTTTAATTGTACCGTGTCCTCTTCCCAGCGCTGCGAGTATGCCTGTGGTGTCAGAGAGTGAGTTTCAGAGTTTACCCAGCTACCTGAGGCAGATGACTCTGTACAACCTCAACCAGGTCGTCCACAACATCAACAAGTTCACAGCAAAGTTTCACGGTCAGTGCCGCAGTACACTCATGAGCAAAGTTAATAAACACTGTTTTATTTGTAAAGAAGCTCTGCGCTAATCTGTTGTATTTATAGTCAGTTTATTGTATTTTAGTTACTGTGATATTGATTTTTGATGTCCATGGCGCCAGTGGTTTGGCCATTATTCCTCCCAGCAAATAACCATGGAGTAGAATACACATTTTCTCATGTAGTTCATCACATCAAAAGGATCAGACGGCAACACATGAGTATTTTATCTTACACCTCATGACTGTATTACATGGTATCTATGATGTCACACTCACTTGTGTAAACTCACAGCAGTCAGTGTGACCCCAGTTACAGCAGCAGGCATTAACCACATCAGCTGGATCAACAAACTCCACTGTAACCACTGATAACGGGCCACGGACACCTAGCTACAACCTTTAACCTTGTTTTCACTACCACTATGTGACCATAAAGGCTGGAAATACATAGTGTGATTTAATAGGCTGCTTGTAAAGGCTCAAGCAACAAGGTCATTTCACATCAAACAACCACAGTGCAACTCCAGTGGAAATCATATGGTATATATTCAACTGTCATGTGAATTTCATCTTGCTGTTCTGTGGCGCCCCCTGCAGGAGGAAAGACTGAGCTTCAGATGGAGGACCTGAAGAGGATCACCAATCTTGGAACAAAGACCCCAATATACATCCTCTGTCTAGCTGAGCTCAAGAGGCTGGAGCAAGTGGGAGGAGCCAGGGACACCTCTGTTTACAAACTGAGCACACACACCTGAAGGTTGCTTGGATACATTACATATTGTCCAATTGGGAGCAGAAATCTCGTTTCATCCAGACTCTCAAAAACCTGCTCGTACATCCAGAAAGCAGGCTTGGTAACATTTCTTTCTTTTTTTTGGCCAGATTTTAAATAGTTCTGATGCATGGCTGGTCAATAAGTTGAACTCCTATGATTTGATGGATCTGAATATAAGCTGACATGTATATAATAAATCATAACACATTTCTGCACATGATATGGAAATGAGCTCTCCAGAGACTATTAACTGTGTATTACATTTAAAGCTTTAGGATATTTAACTTTAAAGAAACATTTAACTAATGGTGGATAAAAGGTGATATGAGTATTAACTCAGTATAAGCTTATGACTTGAACTCTAGTCTACAGCATTAATGATTAATGCTAAAAAAACACTTCCTAAAACAAATGTGGGTACATACAGTAGCTAATGTAAAAATGTAAAAAAATTAAAAAATGTAAAAAAATAAAAGATCAAGGCCAAGTGTAAATAAAATATCACATAAACACGATATAAACAGTAATAGTCATTCATGAGTCCCAATTTTTGATTTTTAACAGGTGTATAATACCTTGTATATCATTTTGAAGTAGTAATTTTGCCCTCTGCATTTCTCTCTGACCAACTGGCACCTGACACTGTTTTTCCATATATCCTGTGATTGATCTTAAAATCTATAATTCAATGACAACTGGGCAAACTGCATTTGTTCAGGAAGATCATATGATACACTTCCAAAGCTCCAGAACAGCTACAATTGGATCCTGCAGGGAATTTGTTTTATTAGCTGCTGTTTCCAAGGTCACAGTCCTTTCGATCTCAATCACTGTATGATGTAGCATCAAGACTTCCCTTCTTTGCATGAGTAAGAGCCTCTGTTTGCAGTGGCTGTTCTTGTTGTAAGTCAATCAAATGACTAGAAAGAGATGCAAAATGATTACACAGACATGCAAAACATCCTCAAGGAGACACAAAATGACTACAAAGAGGAAAAGGAAACAGACAGAACTATTAAACATATAAAAAATGACTACAAAGAGATGTAAAATGACCTCAAGTGGCACTAAAACACTACAGAGATTTTAAAAAAAAAAAGTTCCATTGAGACACAAAATGACCACAAAGGGATGCAAAACGATCTCGAAGAGGCACAAAAAGGTGATAAAACGACCACAAAAAATGGAAACAAGCTAACACAAAAACAACCACAAATGAGATGCAGACATGCAAAACAACAGACATAAAAATACTAAAAACACAAACAGCTACAGATGCAAAATGATCACATGGACACAAAGACATGTAAAAAAAAAAAAAAAAAATTTTAAAAAGCCATAATGTGATGCAAAATGGCAAAAAAAAAATACAGAATGACTACAGATGTGTTGTTTGTCTCTTTCAATCTGGGGGTCTTGCTCTTTTGTATGAAAGGTTGGGGGGCCTTTTATGACTATCTTTGCCCAGGGGCCCAGAGTTTCATAATCCGTCCATGCTTCTTTGACCCTCTAATTGCATATTTCAGATCATGAATAATCCTAAACCATAAGTGTCCGCAGACTTAAGGCCGTGTAGTGTGTGTGAAGTCTGGTACGACCAGCATGTTATCACTGATGGTACTAAAAGGAGGAAGCCAGGGTCATGATTGCTAAAGTCAGTTATACATCAAAGATAGTCAGTTAACAGCTACGTAGACGCTTTCTCCTGCGGTGACTTATTGTTGTTAATTAATCTTATCCGCCTCCTGAAACCACCAATAGTTGACATTTTGGTTATTTCCACCATATTTAGGTCCATTTGCTAACATTGCAGACCGTTGGCGTTGTTGTAGCACCGCGTGAGTAAAGATCTCATTTCAGTGACGTCGCCTGAAAACGATCCAATCAGACCGTTGAATGCAAACGACCGTTAATGACGTTACTACCGTTTTTTCCCTTTTTTTCCCCCCACCCTCTCGTCGGCCACCATTTTGGGAGTCAAAACACCCAACAAACAGCAGCGCACACCTCCACGCTTCTCCGTGGCCTTACTATGGTTCACACATGTGTGGTGGCAGGCTGTAGGAACAGAAGGACCCCAGGCACCACCTTATCTTTCTACCGTTTCCCGCGGGACCCCGAGAGGAAGCAGCGCTGGATAGCTGCTGTGAACCGAGAGGGCTGGGTGCCGAACGACGGCAGTCGGCTGTGTAGTACTCACTTCATCTCAGGTATGGATGCAGCACAACTCCGAAACAGAAAGTAGACCACTGTTTGTTTTGATCCGGGTCAGATTAATGTTGCTGAAATTCCACAGATAGAGAGATTAGAAGTGCGTTTTCTTTCTGAGTTTTGCTACCAGTGGATTAGGGATATTTCTAAAGATTGATGGTTTGATTAAATTCAAATGGGTACAGTGTCATATTTGGTGTAATTTCAATGGCTAATACGCTTGATTTAGGCTTTAATCTAATTGTTTTCTACACTATCAAGTTATGTGCATCATCTATTTTTTATTATCCAGTCGTTCTCTTAAGTTATAGAAACCAATTTGACGTCTTTAAATAGGCTTAAAGCTAAAATCAAAAAAAGAAATTAGTTTCAGGTATATTTAATAGCGAACCAAAACTATGTGCAGCTGAGAGGCAATATATATCAAGATTAATTTGATATTCAAACTTGAATTTGATTTATTGCAAAATACAGTTCATTAACTCACATTTAAATGACTTGAGCCAGTTTTTTTCCCCCAATTAATTAGTACAAGAGACTGGTAAACGCCTGTTTAGTAAATACTTCAAAGTTAACTAGGGCTGCAACTAAGGATTATTTTCATATCTGCAGATTAATTTCTTGATTAACTGAAACGTCACGGTTTCCCAGAGCCAAAGGTGATGTCTTCAGATATATTGTTTTGTCCAACCTATAGTCCAAAGTGCAAAGATATTCAGTTAAAAACAAAGAAAATCATCAGATCAGTACAGTTGAGAACCAGCAAATGTCTGGTATTTTTACTTGGAAAAATTAGTGAATGATTCATTATCAAAATAGTTGGCAATTAATTTTCTGGTTATTGACTATTATTTTCAAAAACTGTTAGTTTCACATCTCTTCGTTCCATAATTTACTCACTCCAATGACTGGATGCTTCTAATATTGCAGTTTTCCGAGTTGCTGATGTAAAGTTCTTGTTAAAAGAGAAAACCTTCATGGATGCATTAGCTTAGAATGAAAATTTTGTTTGTGCAAAATCATACATATGTATAGTAACTTCGTACGTGGAGGTATAACTCGCCGTGAGAACAAGACAGACCCTTAACCAAACCCTAAAAACTGTCACTCTTTCAGCTGTTGTCAAACGATGTACCAGCTTGGTCAGGGAAAAAAACATGGCTGCTTTCCCACCACAATTTGCCCTCAAACTGTACTGACTAAACTATTCTGTTACCGGGGGAAGTGCCATAAACAGACACTTCCATTTTTCCACATTTTTCTTATTATTCACCACCGCCTCCCCCTTTTCTACATCCTGTCTTTCCACACGCAGGTAAACAGGTGAAGAATCCGCGTTCGCCAGATTATGTTCCTTCTGTGTTCACGACAGCTCCCTTGTCCCCAGAGATGAAGGAGCCAGGTGCCTTAGAGATCCTGGACAAGCAGGAAGCACGCGTGGAGGCGGCCAATGCTTTGTTGTTCCTGCAGGGCCAGGGCAGGTCTGCGGTGGGGGAACGGGGCCAGGAAGAGCATCCCGAGGAGAGAGAGCAGGAGGCCATCGTTGAGGAAAGTGCATCATCTTCCATCAGCACCGATGAAGACGATGAGGATGATGATGAATCTGTGAGTGACAGCAAGAAAGGAAAGTTCGCTCAGACGTCGGATGCACCGGTTAACTTTGATGACATCCTGAAAGCCCTGAAGAAGGAAAACCAGGCCCTCAGGGAGTCTGTGGAGAAAATGTCCCTCTCTGAGAACTCCTTGAGGAATGATGCAGAGAAAGTTAAGTTTTACACTGGTTTACCCAACTACTTTGTGTTAGAGACAGTCATGTGGCTGCTGGCACCTCACATGGACGGGATGAAGAACGTGAAGCTCTCCAAGTTCCAGCAGCTGCTGCTGACACTGATGCGACTTCGTCTGGACCTCCGCAATCAAGACCTGGCCTACCGCTTTGGCGTGAAGGTCGGCAGCGTCACCAGAACAGTGCACCGGATGGTCAACATCATGTCCTCCACTCTGGTGCCGACAGCCGTCTTTTGGCCCTCTAGGGCTGAGCTCCGGAAAAACCTGCCGGCAGCTCTGCACACCTCCCACCCTGACTGCGCTGTTATCATAGACTGTTTCACGGTGCCTTTTGAGGAGCCGGTTTCCCGGGGCAACCAGCAGCAGCAACAGCAGCAGCAGCGGGTGTTGTCAACGTCTCAGGGGACGGGGACAAGTTATAATGTGTTGAAGTATCTGATTGGTGTGGCTCCACAAGGTGTTGTCACCTTCGTGTCCAGGGGCGTGCTGGGAAACGTCAGTGACAAGAGCCTCGCTGAGGGCTGCGGATTTCTGTGCAAGCTTCTCCCAGGCGACATCGTATTGGCGAGTCGCAATCTCGACATTGCTGATTCTGTGGCTGCCCGCGGAGCCCTGTTTAAAATTGCTGGCAGCTACCAAGGAGAGGCGAACGGGAGCCCGGAGGGCTCATCGCTGGCTGACACTTCCTCTGAGACAGTGAGCGTGCAGAGGCATGTGGAGAGGGTGATCTCCATGGTGAAGCAGAGGTACGCCATGCTCACTGGCCCTGTCGAGAGCCCCTTCACCACAGCCTCCGAGCGCACGTCGAACCTCTCCACCTTTGATAAGATTGTGCAAGTTGCCTGTGCCTTAAACAACCTGTGTATCTCTGCTGCTCCACTAGAGTGATTCATACAGAAATACCTAGTGCTCCTTAATACTGGTCAGGCACTTAAGTTCCCTTTACTGCTTTGGACCTTATTCCATGTTCTTCCACTACATCCCTGTGTCAACACTACATGATTACTACAGAACATTCGTTTATACTTACACATGTTTATTTCTCACTTGATATGTATGTGACTCCCTGTTATCTAGGCCAGTTTATACTTGGAGCACTTCTCCCAGATCCAGAAACCACATTGCTAAGATGTGATGTCATTAAGTTATGCAACTCAACTGACAAAGAATCGCAGTAAAGGGCGTTTTTTTTTTATTTTTATTTTTTTATTTAGGCTTTGAATGACAGCTGTGTGAGTAAAATGTATCTTTAAATTCGTCTTCATTAGCCATTTGTAAATACTGAGGTACATAAACTTCAGTTTAGGTGGTGCAGGCAATGTTCCCACTAAGCCAGTCCTGTGCCATGCAAGAGTCTGCAAGTTTTTTTCATTCCCAGCAAACACGACAGCAGCTGACTTTACTGATTATTTTCTCCCTCGGTTGCAGAAAGAGAGGTTGTCGGTTAAACCAGCTGTTTTGTCGCTTCCCTGCTTATGAATCAAGAACAGTACACACAATACAAAAAGAATAAAACATGTAAAGTAACAAGAATAGCATGCTTAGTAATGCGTCTCTTAGATAAGAGTTTCTCCTGCCTGTTCCTCTTGCAGGGACAGAAACATGTCACGATTAATGAGGGTTTCGATGGATTCCTGGGATTAAACTAACTGTATTTTGGCATTTCCGCACATTTTTGCCAGCCAGCTAGAGTTTTTAACAATAGAATACAATCACCACAGGATGATGAGTCTGGTGTTAATTTATGTGTGCTGTGTTTTCTGGCTTGGACACACAGCTCATTCCTCTGGGTTTTCAGCAGCCTCCTCCTGGCTGACCACACATGTTGGAATGGCAGATGTCCTCTTCAACAGGGACTCATTGGTAGTGATGATTTTCACGCAGAATAAACAGCCCTCCCTGCAGAAACTTCCTGACACGGACCAAAAAAAGATAAACAGTTTTCACCACAGGTCAGGATTTACTATAATACACCAGTGGTGTCAGGCCAGGTGGACGCTTGTCCGCTCCAGCCTTGGCTGTACGATTAACAATGATGTCAATATTTACCACGCCACACTAGTGTTTAACAACATTTGTGCTGGTAACGTTTTTTGTTTTTTTTAAAATATTCAAATACAGTGTTTTCTCCAAAATGGCTAAGCCTTCATACTCAATACAAAGTTTGACATTTCTGTAAATGTTTCTTTTGCTGGCGAGGAAGGAAAGAAGAGAGCTGTTCCCCGTGTTTCCAGGTTCATTTCAGGGAGCAGGACAAACTCATGATGTGGCTACCACCAGTTCACAAAGGCAAATCTTCATAGGCGGACATGTGTGTACTGAAATTAAGCGCTGTTCTCGTTTACATGCTTCTGCAGTTCTTTCCAGTCACACTGAATCAAAGGATCATTACAAGTGATTGGAAGAAATGCGTTGTGAAAGGACAGATTTACCCAGAGGCCACCAGTGTTGGTTCTGTGTTAGACACTGAAGCGCTGTTGACGAGGTTTAATTAACAGTTTGTTCAGCTGAGCATGTCGGCTTCAGAAACTCGGAGAATGTACATTTTAATTTGTGACAGATTAATTCTCATCGGCTTTGTTCAGCGGCCTCTGTTCTAATTGATTGTAACCATGTTGAAACCTTGAGTACATACCACAGAAATGTTTCTGTTATAGGCTGCAGGCTGTTTTCAAGGGAAGGTTACCAGCCACTGAAATGCGTTTTTGGTGTTTTTTAATAGCTGTCGGTTTAAGAGCAGATATGGGTTTACATGTAGTCATATAAACTGTTTTGATATACTGTATATCATCATTTACCTGCGTGAAATAAGACCCTGCTTATTGAAATGCGTCTTCTGTTGTCCTGCATTGCTGGTGCCTTAGTTTATAAAGCTGGTACTGCTGTTGCAAATCAGCCTGCGTTTTTCTACGGATATTTATTTTTGCATCCTACAATATGCTTTAGACCCTTTTTCTGGTTTGGTTACTAAGCTAAATGTGCGTAAACAGTCAGCGCTCAAGTATAAAGCGTTACTCACTCAGCTCTGTGTGTGTGTACGTTAAGAAATGTTCCCATTCATTTTTGTTGTGTATTATTCCTGCTTCCACCATTTAATGTGTATTAATTCCAAACGATGTCAAGTAATTATACATAGATATTAACGTAGCTCTTAAGAGAGAGGTTTTGATGGATTAAACATTACATCAGTGGTTCTTGTGCTTTGGCTCAGGGCCTAAAATTAATTGGAGGAGGTTTTTCTCACACAATGGGAAGCTTGCTCCAACAACTGACACTAAACTGGCTCAGTTCTGGTGCCAGGCGGCCAGTTAAAGTGTGTTGGGTGCAGATAGGCGTAATGTGGGACCCCAAAGTGGAATGTGCCTTCTGTTCTCGGGCGTCTGGATGTCCTCCTCCTTGGACGGCTGTGTCTTTCCTGCTGTTGGGGTAAACTCATGTTCTCTCCACCTGTGATGTTTTTTTTTTTTTTTTTTTAAATATAATTTGTGGTTGTCACTGCTAATGTTAAGTCTTCGGTTCACTCCAAACAAAACCGAAACATGAAATGAATCCACACGGCTAAAGAGTATTTCAAAAATTTAAAAATGATTATTTCTTTAAGCCGTTGAATCTTCAGTAATACACGTGTTGAAGTCTTTGACTGTCCACACTGATATCTGCAAACATGCTTGTTGGTTGAAGGATGGAGAAGACGGTGTTTATAGAGGAGAGTTGCTGCTAGACTGAAAGTAATAATTTGAAAGTGGCATGGATTACTATGACACTGGAATTTTATTATTTTATTTATTGCTGTTGCTGCTTCTGAAAGCTTGAAATGAAGCACTTCCTGTAGAGGATTGGTATCAGGGGAGACCGGTCAACTACCAGTGTTGATTCAGTTCAATTCAGTTTTATTATTATTTATCAGTCTAGCACTGAATCATACCATACATTATGTCAAGGCACTTTACAGAGTAATCCTTGTAATCCTCACAGTATTACAGAGAGAAACCCGTCATTTCCACCGTGAACAAACACTGTTGGTGACAACAGAACCAGACTCCTCCTGGACCAGTTCAGTTGTGAGGAGAGAAATGGGGGGAGACAAGAGAGAGAGAGAGAGAGAGTAGGAACAGCTGTATATACTGATGTATTCAAGCGCTGTCAAACTGGTTGTTGTAATGGTGAGAATAAAAGTTCTACTTATATGTGTAATAATGTTATTAATAATAACAGCAGCAACGATAGCGGACCCAATTAATATTAAAATACAGGTTTCGGATTTTTGCAGCTCCAGAGTCAGAGACCTACAGAATGAGGACAGGGAGGAAAAGCACAAGCTACAGGAGAGATGACACAAAGTTAATGACATGCCGTGGCTTGATATAAATGCATGGCGAGAGAATGAGAGAAGTGCTCAGTGCATCATGGGAGTTCCCCCGGCAGCCTCGGCCTATAGCAGCATAAGTGAGGGATGGTTCACGGCTCAGCTAAGCATTTCACAGAGATATTGAGACGTCCTGATTATAAGGAATTACAGTTGTCCAGTCTAGAGGGCTAGTTTTAGAGATGGCTGTGCTCGAGACTTGTTATGTGTGAAGTAAAGGACGTGTCCTGGTGAGAAATTACTCTGAGGTTTCTTACAGTAAAACTGGAGGCCAAGAAAATGTCATTCAAAGTGACTATATGATTAGATGATGTTTTTTCTGAAGTGATTAAGGCCAAGAACTATAACTTTTGTCTGAATTTAAAAGTAAAAAATTGCAGGAAATCTGAGGCTTTATGTCTTTAAGACATGTCTGAAGTTTGAGTACCTGATTATGGCTTCATAGATAAATACAGCTGCGTGGTTGAAAGAACACAATCGTTCATTTGGGTTTCATATGAGGGAGTGCGACTTTGGCCAGTGTTCAGTGGTTCACTTTTCATTAGCTCCAACTCTAAAATAAACAAAGCTTGTAAGTTGAGATGGATGAAAGAGACAATCTGTGGTTAAAGTAAACCCACTATTTTTTCTAAGCTATCGATGTTCGTTTCCCACCATCACTACCCTTCTTTTACAATGCTGTTTGCCTTTGTTGTTACGGGTGCATGTGCTTCCATGATGTGTGACCTCTCAAGGTTTAAGTCCCTCAGTTTTTCTCCATTATTGCCTCTGTGACTGAAACATTAAAGTTTGGGAAATGCAACTGAGGATTTTTTCCCTCCAGTGTGTTATGTGTGTGTACAGGTATTTGAAGTTTTGTGGTGCATGTGCTGTCTGCACGTGTGAGACATTATGATAGCAGAGTATAAATCACTATTTGCTCTCACACTGATTCATGGCCTTTGGTTCATTAGTAAAGATTCCTTCCCAAAGCCAGAGAGGAGTGACTGAGTAATGTACTGATATTTTTTCATTTATCAGAGAGAAATGCATTGCAGGAAGCCCCGCCTAGAATATGTGCGGTCAGAGAGGAGGAAAAAGTAAGACCTCTCACTCTGTTGCTTTTTAAAGTCACTATTTGTAGTTTTCAGCCTTTGACGCCCCTATGGTAGAAAGCAATGTAAAGACAAAAAACAATGTCATGTTGGTCTGTGGGAAATGATGATGGGCATTTCTAACAATTAACGATTAATCAAAAATAAATAATTGACAGATTAATAGATAATGAAAACAAGTGCAGTAAAATGTACCATTTCAGTTTTCCCAAGAAAAACTTTTGGTGGGTGGCTTTGTGAATTACCAACTTGGCTCAAGACCTCCAGAGACCCCAAAAGCCCCAGAGATACAAAATGACTACAAAATACTTGAAATAGCTACAAAAAAACCCTCAAAAACAACAACACAGTGACACAAATTTATCACAAAATAATCAAAACAACAACCAAGAGGCTCAAAATGACTAGCGAGAGGCAAAACGACTTTCAATCTGGGGTTCTTGTTCACTTCATCTAATCATTTCAGACTCATCAACACATTTTTACAACCGAGGGCCTTCCAGCAGTTTAATCCGACCATGGCCCGGTGCTGTGGTCCCCTTCCGTGAGCGAGGAGCCGCTGCTGGTTCGTAGCAGCCCTGACTGAAACAAACCCGGAGCCGGTGGGTGCGATCCTGTCCGTAATAGACGATCTTCGGCTCCGTGCTGACGTGCGTCGGTCCCTCACGTGACCTGTGGAATGTTAACAATGCAGCGAGTGTCCAACTTTGTGCTGCATTTCTGATCCTGCCTGGAGTCTGGGGAGAAAATGGAGGCTCATTTCATCACATTCAGCCAGCTCCTCCGTCTTCACTGAGCCCCTCCGCCGTGTCTACGCGCTCAACAGGCGAGGGACGGACATTTTCAAAGTCGCCGTTGGACCGGATTCACTCTCCAATCTGAGTTATTCTCGCTACTTCTATCACATGGTAAGTTGAGAGTTACCTTTTTTGGGGAGGGGAGTGGTGGTGGAACTTATTTCCACGACTTGTTGCTGAGGAAAAAGTTCCGTCACGCGCGTGTTAAAGTGAGGGATAAAGAAACAAATGTGTGCGTGTGTGTGTGTGTTTTTTTTTCTTTTACCCCTCTCTGGGGTTAGAAGTCAAGTCTTTCTGCATAGGGGGTTTACTGGTGTTGCCCCTCTCAGTCCCCCCCTCCTCCAGCCCCAGCCTGGGACACAGTTAGGCCACAGGACGTTAAAACAGGGGTTTCCTATCGTTTTCATGCCCAGGGGCCTCAATGCAAAGACTGTAAACTACACAGACACCATTTTGTAACGGTTTTAAATCTTTGGCACAAATATGGCGAGTGAAATTCAAAACAGAACAGTCTTGTGTTTTTTTTTTTTTTTTAAATATCCCCTGGTGATAATTTCAAGTAATTGGAGTTATGCTGAAATTACCAAGTTTTCACAAGGGACCCCAACTTAGGGGCCCCCTACCTCCACTGAGTTACAGCAAAGGAGATCCAGGTTATCTATCTATCTATCTACCTATGGATCTAGCTGTCCAGTTGTATATGTGCTGCTGAGATGTTGTGTGTCAGAACTCCCTGTTCTTATTTCAGTGTTTTTAGTGTTTTTAGTAGTGGAGCATGCACAACTCTGTGACGTGAGGTTTAAAGGTGTTCAGTTTAACCCAGGAATTATTGTGCTCCTGTTTTAAGTTTTCACACATAACATGCTGGGAGAATTATTGTGAGTGTGTTTGTAAAAAATGGGAAAATATATGAGGAAAATAATGCAGATTTGTATTTGTTTTGAATGCGCTGTTACACTCCTTAAAGTCCTGCATAGTTTGGCACTGATGCAACCATGTGTTTCATTCAGGTGTGCTACTACTACGCTCACACACACACACACACCCTCTCTCTCTCTCTCTCTCTCTCTCTTTCTGCCCTACACACTTTTACTCCATTTAATTGGCAGCATTGTTACGTCTTATCAGCTCAGGTGTTTTACGTGTAAAGAATGTCAGCCTGAGTTATGCCAACCAGACCATAACACACCAAGTTTTATTAAAACACTTTATGTTACTGCCGGCATATTTCCTAAGGTGGAAGGTCACTTTTCTTTTAAACACTTAGGCCTGTTACACTTCGGCTAAGATGGTGCAACAGTGTGTTGTCAGGTATCAGGCCACAGCTGGATTTAATTCTGTCAGGCATCGGAGATGCATCTGTCAGGGAAAAACCACGGGGATGACTGCAGTGGGAAATCACCACTGGACTACTAACAGATGCTGGCAGATGTTGGCTGTGGCCGTTTAAGCTGTGTTGTGTTTTGTCGTCCACCAGGAGATAACCAGGTCCCGCTCTTAAAACAAAGCAACAAACTGGGTGGCAGAACAGTGAAAGAGCTTGGAGAAATTTGGGATGAGACGGACACTGTGTGCGGTGGATGTAAACTCTTGCTCTGGTGCATGTGTCCGGTTGTAGAAGTGCGCAAAAGGGATGTTTTGAACGCTGAAGTTGGATTTGATTGGATCAGATTACAGGGTTTCTACAGGCTTACCTATTTTAAAATGTAAGTTTATACACTGGAGAATTGAAAAAACATAGTCGCACTACAAAAAAAAATGAAATAATCTTTCCAGGGGGATTTACACGCCACTTTAGCTTTCTGTTTTCGCAATGACAGGCTGGTCTTGCTCTCTCCAATATCGTCACATCTGCACAACTGCAGTGACATTACCTCAACTTTCATCTTTGTCTGTGTGAATATGATTTGTCTTGGAAGTTGTGTGTTAGCAGAGGCAGTCTGTGCCACTAGCTTTACCCAGCTTAATAGCAGTCAACATCATTTTTTGGTTATTGATTATCAGGCCGTATAGAAACTTCTTAAAGCACGACTGTGCCTATAAACTTTACCTCTTAATATTAGACTCTCAGGTTCAACTCTCCTGCTTTTTTAAACTGATATTTGCCGTTTGTAAATTTATTTTGTACATTTCGTTGATGTTTCCATTTCCTTTTTGTATATTCTATCATGCTTTTAATCTGAAGCTCTTTTCAACTTTTGTTTTGAAAGGTGCAATATTACTAATTCATCTCAGCTGTCCATCAAACCTGTCGGCTACACCGGCTTCACAGTTGCCAATCAGGAAGTTCTGTTCTTTCTCTCCTCCTCCATATTTTGCCAAATAGAGTGGAGACATTACTGTCCAGATTCTCTGAAATCCATCAGACAGCTTGGACATAATCTGGGCAGCGCTGATAAAGTCTGGCAGCGGTCGGAAGGGGTCAGATGTTAAGCTGTGATCGATTGTGCTGAATAAAACACATTTCTTCCTCCAAAATATTGTCAGAAGAAGCAAATAACTCAACAACAGTAAAACTACAGTATGTTTTGGCAACGGGAAGGAAACCTCAGTGGAGCTGAGGTAGAGTGAGCAACCAGCAGAGCCCAGCGTGATGGGACACAGCCCAGATCATACGTCCCCCCTTTTTAAGCTTTTCTATTCTCTAAATAAGTGAAACTCACCAACAACATACACACGGTGAAAGGTGATTTTGATTGTTTTCGATATTTAAAGCCAAAGGTCTTGTGGAAAATAAGGTGTCTGTTTCCAAAGAGATTTTGTTTTTTTTTCCTTCCACTTCAGTGCAGATGGAGACAACATGTAGTGGACGTTTGAGGAACTGCATGTTAACGTGATTCACATTGGTTTTCACAAGTTTTCATACAAAAATGTGTGAAAAAACCTGTTGAAGACACAAATATTTCACTTGTTTCCCATGAAAGTCAAATTATTTCATGGAGTTTTTGAAGAGATTTTTTATTCGGTGATATTTTTGTGATTATTTGAAATATTATCTATTTGCTTATTTACAGAAATCAACATTGTAAGACTCGGTATCGAACTGAAATGACACAATAAGATGGATTTTTCTACAGTGCTTAATTTTTATAGCGGCGAGTTGTTGTGAAACTTGTTTCTGCCCACTTCTCGGTTCAGCGTTGTCCAGTTCAGAGTCAGAGGTTAAGTCGAGAATCAGGTCAAAGTAGAGACAAGGCTCAGGTGTGTGTTGATGAATAGGGTTAAGTTATGCTGTGTGGTTTTCGGCAGAGAAATATCTTTGCCCATTTTCTTTCTGGTAAATTTCATAAAAAGTTGGTTCTGCTTCCACACCCTCCTGCAGCCTATTTCCAGACACAGATCATCCATAGATCTTGTTTTTGTTTTTTTTTTTTTTTAGTTTTATTTTGGTCAGCGTAGACTGTCCCATGATTCAACCGTGGTATGAGTTTACTTGTAGTTACTTGTGGAATGGCATGCTCTTTGGTCGGACACAGCGCCTAAAGCATCGCAGGAATGGAGGCAAGAGATCCCAGAGATGGGGCAACATTTATGCAGCTTGGCCCCACCCTCCCCCGCCTCCCACCAATATAGGGGGAAAAAAAACAAAAAAACATGTTTTTGTCTATACAAAGTTTTATCTGTACAAACAGTAAGTGCTGTGTCGTTCTTAGAAATGGCCCAAAGGGATGGAGGCTGCCAGGGAGGGAGGGAGGGAGGGAGGGGGGGCAGTTCAACAGCATCTAATGTTTGGCTGCTCTGGTGTGAAAGCCATGATCCCAATCTGCCTCTGCATCTACTGGATAGTAGCTTTTATTTTAATATCTATATAGAGAGTATTAAAAAAAACATGGTAAATGTATGTGAAATCTCATAAAAGAATCAAATTCATGTTCATTGTAATGAGCTGTTTTTTCACTGTTTGGCGTTACATAACAGCAAATTCTTCACAATTTCCCCTCTATAAATTCCTATTTGGAAGTCTTTCTTAATAATATCCTCAGTGTTCCTCAACACACACGCACACACACAGGAGTCTCCTGCATAATGTAATGATATTATATGTCTGTGTTATGACCCGTTGATTTAAACTATTTCAACGTAGCTTCTGAGAAATCATGTTTTTATGTCAGTTTGGCATCTAAATACAAATATCCATGAGCCTCAGCCTCTGTTGCTAGGAAGAAGAACCCGGTCAGAGGTGTGAATTAGAGCTTCAGCAACTCTAAAACATTTCATTCTTCTAATTATACTCCATAGTTTCCACACTCACCCAAAATTAACCAAGAAAACCCTGAAAGGATTTATATTTCACTCGCCATTAACAACTTTGAGTGACTTACTTCCAGACCCCTGGAGATTGAAAATAACTCTTAGCTCTCTTGAACTCTATCGACCTTGTTCTCTCAGCAACAACAAAGTGCTCTCACTCTGTACATATCTTTTCATTGATTGTGTCGCATTGTGTAGATTGGCACAGAGTGCACAATGGTTTTATTACACGCAGTCCAGTTTTCCATTGCACAGGCTTAGTATTGTGTATTTTAACTCCAAATAATGTCAACAACCAGTTTTCAACAATAACCTGGATAATCATACTGATGAGTTAAGCATCATTACTCTTTCTGTATGAACAAATCCAACTCAAATTACTATAGGGATTGCTCACAACATCTGGAGAAATCACTGGAGTAGAGTTTTGATTCACTCTCATTTTGTACCACCTTAATGATTGAGAATAACCTTCACATTACCTCCTGCAGTTTCTAACAGTTACGCCAACTCTTACTGGTGAAACGGACGTAGCCATGAGTTTAAACGGACTACAAACACATTTTAAAACAACTAAACACAGTTTTTCTTTATGTCCTGTGGGAGTGGTATAAGCATGAAAGGTGTCCATAGATATAAAATAGTAGGTTTGCTGGAGAAAAATGCTTCAACTCATCAATAACTTGAATGTGTCAGGATAAACGTGGACGAATTAATCAGGTGAGCTTCTTTTAGTAATCCACCTGCCAGTCAAACCTTTTGAAATACAGTCAGAACAATTAAAGGTTTGATTGCTTTACCTAAATTGTTGGAATAGCAGACAAGATTTTAAAACCACAGCCAAGTTGAAACCTGCCAGAATGGGATTTTATCTGACAGTTTTTCCATGATGGTAACAAACCAGATTGGTATCTTGAGACCAGACATCACCTGCCAGCCAAACGGAAATCTCATTGAAAGATATTTGAAGCCTGTGAGCCGCTCAGTTGGACAGGAAGCCAACCAGCCTGTCAGTTTCAGGGTCCTCTGTCAAGACGTGTCGCTTAGCTTGGAAAGTGAGAGTGAGTGGAACCTAAACAAACCAGTAAATGTAAATAGGGAATGCAAAAATGTAATATCCCCTCCCTTAATCACCTGGGAAGTCCAATGAAGTTTGGTTTTGTCAGTTGTATTCAAGCTCATTAATTAAGAAACATATTCTCCATTTTGTCTCTCAATAAACACAGCAAACACATAGACTGTTAATCAGACATCTACATGAGATCAACGATGCCACCTCATCTACAATGCTAATGTTGTTAGCATAGATGGCTATGTGCATGTGTATATGGTAGCTGCATCTTCAGGCTGATATTACACCAGGCAAATAGGCCAATCTTTCATGTCTTGTCTGATCTGAGGTCAGTTTGTTATTGTAGAGCTCTAGAAATTCAGATACGCAAGTAGTTTTTGGTCCATCTTTCAGTTGAAACAGTGGGCACAGCTCAGGTCAAAGTTCAACAAATTTGAGCGTTCGGTGCATCTCCCCTCTTGCTCTGCGCAGAGCTTTGGCAGCGCTCCACACATCAATAATGAGGAGGCGTGAATTGTGTCACTGGGGAGTTTGACTGTCCCAGCATGGTCGACATCATTATTTTTCAGAGACTTTTCCATCCATTCCCGTGGAAAACACTGAATCTTCCTCATTTTTTAAGTGTAAAAATAAGTAAAGTTTGCAGATACAGAATATCAGCTATCAGCAGCCTCAGCACGAAAACACTGATATCATCGCAGGAGCTTTGGATTCCCAGTTAGAGCCAAACACAACGTGTGCCACAGTCTGTGTTTGTTGCAGATTTCATGCTTGTTATCCTCAATCTCGTCGCTCTGTTTCCTCTCGTCCTCTTCTGTTCAGTGCAACAAAAGCCGTCCAAACACCCCACATCTCATGGCGTCTCCCCAGATGTACTGTAAACGCTTCACGTTGGATTGTCGGCCCGCACGTGAAGCTTCTGACAGGAACATGTGCATTTTGTTCCACACGTCATCCCATCTGCCCCGGAGGAGTAACGCTGCTGTGGCAGAATGCGGAGTATGCTCCTCCAGATAAGAATTTCAAATGGTGTTAAATGTCTGATCACAGGGGAGCATCACAGGCAGCGAGGGGCCGAGGCAGGGAGGGCTCCTGACTTGTTTTGACCCCACGTTGGAGCTCAGCGCTCTGCACAGGGGTGTTTACCGATGACCACGTAGCAGAAGTATGCAGTGACAGGGGCCGACTTGTGCAACCGCAGCTATGCATTGATGGGGAACTGAATCTGACTCCCAGGCTTCCAGGTTATACTCGGACCGGCCCCACGTGATGTTTTTGTCATTTTACACATTTTACATTTTACACAATTACAGAGATATTGGTAAAAATCATGATATCAGACTGGAATACACATGACTGGAATAACATGTCAGGTGTCACAGGAAACCTGCACAGTGTCGATTTATCTATTACTTGATCGATGGAAAATTCAGCTGCAATTGTTTTGATAATCAAATAATTGAGTCATTTTTTAGGCAAAAAATTTCCAAAATGTGCTTATTCATTCCTCTAGTGTGAAGATTTACACTTTTTCTACTATATCGTTGCAAACTGAATATTTTTTTGATTAGATCAGACAAAACGAGACATTTGAAGACGTCACTTCGGGCTCTGGGAGACACTTTTTTTGAGAGAGTGTGTGTGTGTGTGTGTAATATAATATAGTACACAAAAATCCCTGTCCCCTCCCACAGGAGAATAATTGTCCCACACCTGGGCGGAGGCTTTATCTATTTAACATCATGGACGTAAGACCTGTTTAAAAATACTTGTGTGAAAGTCCAGAGAGACTAAAACTCCTTTCAACACACCTGCATCAAAGAAATTTGGATGTGTGAATATATCTTCATTGAGATGCTTATTGACGTAAGAGTGGCCAAAGACGGTGAACATCATATTACGCTTTGAAAGTACTAATTTTGGCTTTGAATTTCCAACATATTTCAATCAAGCAGAACGTCTGAGGCACTTTGTGTTTTTTTTGTCCTTTCTGATGAGCTGTTGTCATTTATAAATCACTTCCACATGTTTGGTCTTTTCAGTTAAAAGTGCTTATGACGTAAACTGCCCAGTGTTTGCTTTAATTTTAGAAAATAAGAACAACATCAACACTATGTGTGACCACAGTCTTCATGCTCTGACTGCATCATTTCCCTCCACAGGCGCAGATTGGCAGCATCATGGTTTGGCTCCGCGGTGCCCTCGTGACTGGCTGCATTTCCTGGAATAAGCTGGAACCTGAGCCTTGAAAGCCACACCATGGAACGCCTGTAGTATCCCCACATCACCTTCACCCACCCCACCAGCACCAGCAGGAATCGGAAACACAAAGAGAGACACAAACAAATAAGGGAAGCACAGGAGGACGCCCAAATCTGTGCCTCCAATCTGCTGCGGGAGACTCTTTATCTATTTAGGTCAGCCAGCTTGAAAGGGATCTTTTGGAGGGAACAGGGGAGTGAGTGCCAGTTTGTGTGTGAGTGTGTGTGTGTGTGGGCGTGTGTGTTTCCCTTTTAGAGTAGGTGCCTGGCCTTGGGCACTGAGGCCATGAGGCCAAAGACTTTCCCGGCTGCCCCGTACGTGGGCAACACGCGCCAGAGGCTTCAGGAGATCAAGGAGGGCCTGAAGCAGCCGGCCAAGCTGGTGAGCCAGGCGCTGCACGGAGGCAGCTCCCGCACCGACGGCGGCAGAGGGGCCGACTGCAAGAGCGGGAAGGACACGGCCAGCCGACAGCAGCAGCTCCGACCCCCGCAGAAGTTCAACAACTACCAGAATGCCCTGCGGGAAATCCGCAAGTCACTCATGCCATTTGCCAACGAGTCGGGTCCATCGTCCGGGTCGGGACACCCTGCCGGCGCCGGGGAGGTGAACCGGCAGATGCTGCAGGAGCTGGTCAACGCCGGCTGTGACCAGGTGAGCCAAAGAGAGAGAGAGAGGAGGAAGGAAGTGTGTGTGTGTGGGGGTTTGGTTGTTGTAGGAGTGTGTGGTCCTGTCGTGGGCATGAGAACGTGCTCACCTTAAAAATTTTGGGAGGTCCAAAAAAAAGACAAAGCTGCTTGTATTTAATAAACAGTTTATTTCTTAAACTAAAATACAACTTAATTGGACACAAATGTAAATTAATGAAAGTGTCCTCATAAAAGTGAAAAATGGATTGAATAAACATTCTCATAATAATCAAATTTTTATATTTTTATGTTTTTCACAACTAGAATTACAGGGAGCAGCTGAGACATCTGGCAGTGTTTTAATGGATGACATTTAATTGCAACATTTAGGGATCATAACTGATTAGAATAAGTTATTATTGTGATTTTTCAGTGCCATGGTGTGTGAGACGTTTACAAGAAGAGAGAGAGAGAGAAGATGTGTTGCAGTTTGTGTTCGTACAGTGTGTGAATATTTTAGTATTTTGTGTTTCTGTGCAAGTGTTATTCTGTTGCTGTAAAAGCCACTTGACTCAGACATTCGAAGCCGCTCTGCCTCCTTCAGTCAGGAATTTTCTAATGAAAGCAGTCAAGAGTGCCATACGCTCTGAGATGCAATACAATACAAGGGTTCCTCGCCAAGTGTACAGTGCTGCAATTACGTAACGCAGGCTGCCGAGCGCTGAAATGTTGAAATATCAGGTGGATTTCCCAACCCGGGCTGCTTGGAGTTTTACTCCGTCTGTCCCAGTCGAGGAATGCAAATGCGCCGTCGGACGTCTCTGGAGAAGAGTGAGGAGGGAAGAGTGTTTCTTTACACTCCAGCCTCAGAAAAGCTCTGAGTGAAGGAGTCATGTGGCTCCTGTTAATCAGGGGTCACTTCTGTTGAGTTTAAGAAGAGCTGACCTCACATCATTATATCTCCAAACCATTTTATGCATCATCCCATCTCCCTTTTGAAAGATACACCTGCAGGGTGTTTTGGTACATGTTGCAAAAATCAGACTTTATGTTGTCAAACACTGAAGTTATGTAAGTGGGCTACTACAGTTCATCGCATCTGTTATGTGTGTATAGCGGCAACAAGTGTTGTTGTTGCATCAGGGATAAAACTGAGGGCACTCAGTTGAATTGGTGTATGTTTGTGACTGTTAGAAAATGAAATGTGAACCAGAAAGTCCAGTTTGAAATATTATTCAATGCTGTGCCTCCACATAAAGGTTCATCCTGGTAGAGGATTCACTGAAAATGAATGAGGAAGTCTGTAGTTTTTGCATCAGTGACATTGTCACACTAGTTGCTGCATGTTTTGTCTGAGCAGCTGCCAAAAAAAACCCCGAACACTCATATTGCCTTTTCAGTCATATTATTCAGCTTCTTCTCTTAGTGAAGATGATGAGGAAGGTTTCAGGAGCAACTCAGCCAAATAATTAAATCGCAGCATGTCATCGCAAAATGCAGCAGCTGGTCCAGTTTAGATCTGGCACATCAGTGGTTAAAGGGCTCGAGGACGGGGCCCTGTGATGGAGCTCGGCATGTGAAGAATGCTCCGCTCAAGCCCATGCACAGCACTCAAGAGAAATCCTCCCCGCTACAGTGAAGCTGCGAGGCTGCCCCCTCGGGGAGAAGCTGTGAGGTCGAGCCAAATCGATTTTAACTTGTCACCAGAAAAGACCCTCTGTTTGTTGGGTGTTGGTGCTGATAGCTGCATCTCGCCTCCCTGTCTTACATGTCTGGACTGACTGAGTGCTGCGTTAGAGGGTCAGGGAAAAGTGTTTCAGGTTTATCGGCATTTAACCTTTTACTTCTTATCTGTTTCACTGCGGAAATGTGATTTGTTTTAGCTTTACTCTGATAATTTCGTTTTACTTCTAAGCCCCATGTTTCTATAAGGAGGTCAGTAGAGAAAAGCAGACTGCAGGACTGATACAGTGATTCGCTCAGTAAGACTTCAGTGGTCTGGCGGTCAGGTTTCTTGGTTGGTTCCTCAACAGGATGCCTGGAATTTAGTCCTGCTCTTTGCATTTTGATGTGTATGTTTCTAAATCTGACCTATAAAGCTGGGTGTGATGTTTACTGAGGCACCATGGCTCTTTTTAGATAGATTTAGTAGCAGGATGGAATGAATTGTATTGTATTATTATTGTTTATATTAAGTTTATATTATATTCAGTATTGTACCATTTTTTAGGCATTTCAGGGGGAAATATTGTAGTTTTCGCTAATTTTACTCACACACATTTATTTAATGGAGCTATTTGTAAATTTAGCTTGTGCTACATAGCTAACATTAACATTAGCAGCTGTTTACTTACCAGTCTAGAAGATTCGTAACGAGTTCAGCATCAAACTTCATTCCTTTACTCACCAAGAGCCGTCTGCAGAGGTGGAAAGCAACACCAATGTTAACTTTTCTTCAGCTGAAGTTAGCACGCTAACCAACTAGCCCAGGCCTGCCTCGTCATTTTCCGATACCGAGTCACTGTAGCCTCCAATGCGCCCTGAAGACGTAGCGCTGCTAAGAGGGTGTATTATAACCTCTTATCTTGTAAGTGCAACGATGACTGAAGCTCTTGTCAAGCCACAATCGTCCTCCGCTCCCGGCAAGAAAACCACATTCAGCAGCAGAGAAAACATACAAATAACCCCTTTAACAGCTATAGTTAGTAGTTACTTTGCAGATTTTGAAAACACATGATGCACTTATAAAATATAGCTCAATGTTAAAGATTAAACTGGCGGTTGTAGCTTCTTGTCACATTTTACTTAAGTAAAGGATCTGAATACTCTTTCCTTCATTGTTTAATTGTTAATTGCCAAGATCATATAATTCAGGACAAGTTGTAAAAATTAAATTATGATTAGTTTCCACTGTGGGAAACATCCTGGTGAAAGTTGTCAGTAATGATCATTCGGTAAACTGACTGACAACTTTTTGAGACGGTGAGATTTGAACGTCACTGTATCCAAGAGGCCGCCCGTTGAAGCAGTTGTGTAATAACATTTTCGTTGACACATGGCCGCGGTTGTTTTAAGAACACCAAATGGACAACATGAGGATCAGCATACCCAAAAAACAAGTTGAAAGTACCCAACGTGCTTTTAGCAGCTCAGAGAAGAAAGACTGTTTCTGTTTCTGCTGAGCATTTTGGAGCTTATGTAATTTGTTTTTAAAAAGTGGAATTTTCACAAACAGTTCTTCAGACAAAAGTGAAAATCACACCTGACAGCGGAGCTGAGCTCGTTAGCACGTTGGTTCCTCGATATTGGTATTTGAAAATGGTGATATTTTCCCATGTCTGTCAGATTGACTCATCTTTTATTGACCCTGAAGACATTAACGTTTGCAGAGTTACATCTTTTATTGGGGAACAAGCTTTCAATGGATTTAATCTATGAGATATTCAGTTTTCACAAAACTGCTGTTGGCATGGCAACTATGTATTGTTTTCTCACAATCATCAATAATGAACAGTTCCTGTTTTTTTGCTCTGAAAATGCAGGAACATAAGGAGTGTAACAGCTGCAACAAATGTTTGTTTTCATCATTGATTAATCCACAAATTAGTATTTTTGATTAATCTTCAAAAATGTAAGAAAATATTGAAAAATGTAAATTACGTTTTCCCAGAATCCTCGGTGATGATACCAGATGTCTTGTTTTATTGGACAAACAGACATAGATGTTAAGTTTACAATGGTAAAACAAAGAAAAACAATATTTGGCATTTTTGCTTTAAAATATATAACAATACAATAATATAACAGAATAATTATATACTAACAAGATACCAATTAATTTTCTGGCAATCGACTAATCAATTAATCAACTAATCATTGCAGCTCCACGGCATATAAGATTATTTAACAGGAACAATTACTCCTGGTTTGGCAGGAGAGTGTGAAAATTCATTTTGGACTCGGATGCTCCTCCGGTGTTTGAAACATCCGTCAAACGTAATAGAAGAAACTGAGACAGGCCATAATTGCAGCCATTTCCTCTGCTTCAGTGCCGGCTAGTTGACCTCCATTGCTGCCACCATTGTGAATGGACCAGACCAGCGTGGGCCCGGTCAATACAAACAGGAAGTGAACATTCAATGGCAGCAGGGTGGAACATATCCTCCTGCTGCAGTCGAGTCGCCACCCAGCGTGTCGCCTCTCGTCCTCTGTCTCTGCTCTGTCCATCACACGCCTGTGTGCTTGTGAATACACATTTTGAATAGTTGGTTTGATTGATTAATCATAACTGAAATAAATTCAATAATGGCTTACAAATAAAAAATGTGAGCCAATCACGAATCCAGCACTTGTTTTAGCTTCAGGCGAAGTTTTCACTCAAATGGCTTCACACTCAAAGCACATTAGACCCAAATAAATGCCACAATGTGAAAGCACAGACCAGAGTTTGTTTACAAGGCTGTTAAATATCAACAGAACAAGGGACTCAGTCTGTGTGTAGGGTACATAAAGTAAAAAAAAAACTTTTGATTACGGTTGTAACTTCAGCAGTTGACATTTACTGGGGGGAGTTTGGTTTAGACAATACCATGTCTGTCTCAACCGAGTCGTCATATCTGCTTCACTAAATCAGATTTAATCCACTTTTTTCTAACAGCTCTTTTTAATGTTCGGTGGTCTTAAATTTCAGACAGCTTCTAAAAACGTTTTTGTAAGGCTGTTGCATCTTGGTGTGTTTTTTTTCTTTCCCTTGACACTTCAAACTGACCTCAAACAACAAACACTGACAAAGGCTTAATGATTGACAGATTTGGCCCTACAACTACCAATTATTTACAGTATCAATTAATCGATTATTCGCTTTGTCCATTAAATGCTAGTATAGTAATAATGAAAAATGCCAGGTGATGTGAGGTCTTAAATGTCTTGTTTTGTCCAACCAATAGACTAAACCCCACAGAGATTCATATTACTGCCATTAACAACAAAGAGAAGCAGAAAATCTTCTTTGGCATCTTGTCTAAAAATGGCTAAAACTTACTAACTCATTTTCTGTCAGTCAATGAATCGATTAATTGACTATTCGTTGCCACTCTATACTGAATGTGAATGTGTGTGAATGGTAGGAAAAAGCCCTGCATGAAGTCTGTGGGTGAGATTGAGTGAATGTGGCTTCCATTGTAAAGCGCCATGAGCATTTGATAAGACTAGAAAAAGTCCAGTCCATTTGCCATTTACCCAAAAGTTGAACTCAAGAATGCTACAGCTAAAGGGCGCACTGACCGCCCACATGCTCACATGATCTGTGGACACATGAGAGCAAATAGCTCATCAGTAGTCTGACTTCATAATCCCAAAAAAACATCACCGAAAGACAAAACGAACAGGTCAGCCATTTTCACACCACTGGATATGTATAAAGTTTTCCCTGTTGCACAGGTTGTGTTTCGCCTTTTCCTCCACGTTGCTCTGATTCTGTTTTGTCGTTGGGAGAAGAAAGGAAAAGTCAGAGGTGAACCTGTCTTTAACGGACTGATTCAGTTGTCTGAACAACCGCTTGACCCCCCCCCCCCCCCCCCCCCCCCCCCCCCCCAAACACCTGTACACACACTGGATTGTACTGATGTGTGTGTCATTAATAATCCATCAGTACTGTTGCTCTGGACGCTTCACTGTGACTGTGATTTTTAGGCCACTGAGCTGTGGGCCTGGATATTTTCTTTTTCAAGCCATTCCAGAACGACCATGGGTGTCGAACATCAGCCAGCGTGTCCTTGAACACCCCTCGCCTCATTTGTCCTTCACCCCCTCTTGAGTTAAGCCTATTTTTTGAGACCAACTCTTATCAGTCAGCTTCGTCTTCCTTCTCCTCTTCGTCTTTCCCGTCTTCTCCAGCTGCAAATTATAGAGCAATGTGGCTTGTTACATAATCACTTTTTTTTTTAAAGAAGGAAATGTTTTGGAGGGGGAGCGAGGGTGGGGGTAGAGGGGGGTGGGCGTAGTGGCATGCCATGCATCGAGATGACAGGGAAAGACAGGAAGTGAAGGGAAGGAGTGTGCGTTCAGCGTTTTCTCCCCCTGAAACTCCTCCGATCCTCACAGGCCTTCTACTGTATGTACAGCACAAACTGCTGGGGTGCAATAAGCATATTAAAGCCTTCGACGTGTGAGCAAGCAAACGCTGCGGTGTTTATGTAACGATGAGGCTTGGAAGCAGTGTATGTGTTAGTGTTCATGGTGTGTACGTTGGCTTTCCTCAGCTCACTCTGTAAGAATTTGTAGGTAAGGCGTAGCTCACTTTTTTTGTTCAGCTTTTTGCACATTGCTGCCATGGATGAGGAAGAGGAGGGAGGAAGACAGCGAGCGCAGGTTTTATGGATCCCTGTGTGGAAATGATGCATGGATGTCCATCCATCTGCACTTTGCTCCTCCATGTGGCTTTGATTTGTAGGGAATCTGTTTCAGATTTGGTTTGAAAAGACGACTAATATTTAAAAAATAAAAACTCTCCGGATGTTGTTGTTGTTGTTGTTGTTGTTGACTTTCACATCTGTGCAAAAAAAAAAAAGTGTGTGTTTGAGTCCCTCAGCCTATATTTGTCAGTCTGTCAAGTTGTGTATGTGTGTGTGTGTGGAGTTTGTGGGCTGGTGATTATGCGTTTAGGATAACTTG